>NC_041395.2:319722031-319974531 GCF_900747795.2 Erpetoichthys calabaricus
CTCTAGTTTGTGTAATTTCACAAAAAGCTTGTCAGTTTCATGTCATACCAGCCATCCAGTTTGCAAATTGCCAAATAAAAAGCATGTGAGATGTATTTTTACTCCAAGGAAGTCCTGATCAGATCACTTTTTTGTTTTTTATTTCACCTTATACAATTTCTTGTATTAGGAATTTGTTTTGGGCGGCACGGTGGCACAGTGGGTAGCGCTGCTGCCTCGCAGTTAGGAGAGCCGGGTTCATTTCCCGGGTCCTCCCTGCGTGGAGTTTGCATGTTCTCCCCGTGTCTGCGTGGGTTTCCTCCCACAGTCCAAAGACATGCAGGTTAGGTGCATTGGCGATTCTAAATTGGCCCTAGTGTGTGTGTGTGTGCCCTGCGGTGGGCTGGCGCCCTGCCCGGGGTTTGTTTCCTGCCATGTGCCCTGTGTTGGCTGGGATTGGCTCCAGCAGACCCCCGTGACCCTGTAGTTAGGATGTAGTGGATTTGGATAATGGATGGATGGAATTTGTTTGTTTTTGCATACCCCTTGGGGTCAGAGTGCAGGGTCAGCTATTGTACAGTGCCCCAGGAGCAATTGCAGGTTGAGG
The DNA here is from genome assembly GCF_900747795.2 of Erpetoichthys calabaricus. Classification (NCBI taxonomy): domain Eukaryota; kingdom Metazoa; phylum Chordata; class Cladistia; order Polypteriformes; family Polypteridae; genus Erpetoichthys; species Erpetoichthys calabaricus. The sequence continues at coordinate 319,722,618 of NC_041395.2, forward strand.
GTCTTGCTCAAGGGCTCAGCAGAGCAGGATCTCTTTTGGCAGTAACAGGGATTCAAACCGTCAACCTTTCGGATACCAGCGCAGATCCTTAGCCTCAGAGAGGCACAGGCCACACTTGGTGACTTTATTGTGCATTCCAGAGACAAGGGAGAGGACCACTGGCATACAGCAGACAACAACAACAACATTTATTTATATAGAACATTTTTATACAAATAATGTAGCTCAAAGTGCTTTACATGATGAAGAAAGCGAAAAAAAGACAAAATAAGAATTAAAGTAAGAGAACACTAATTAACATAGAATAAAAGTAGGGTCCGATGGCCAGTGAGGACAGAAAAAAACAAACTCCAGACGGCCGGAGTAAAAATAAAATCCACAGGGGTTCCAGGCCATGGGACCACCCAGCCCCCTCTAGGCATTCTACCTAACAGAAATGACCTCAATCAGTCCTCATGGTATTCAGGGTTCTCATGGAAGAACTTGATGATGACGGTCATGTGGACTTCTGGTCTTTAATCCATCAATGTAGGGACATCACGGTGCTTTGATTAGGTGGTGGTGGCGCAGATCGCCACCACAGAAAACTGGAAAAAGAACAGAAGAGAGAATGGGGGTTAGTACGGATTTTGGAGCCACCATGAATAATAATGATAATTAAATGAATATACAGAACATCAGGAATTAACTAAGATGAAGTTATGAGAAGGCCATGTTAAAGTAATGTGTGTTCAGCAGTTTTTTAAAGTGCTCCACTGTATTAGCCTGATGAATTCCTATTGGCAAGCTATTCCAGATTTTAGGTGCATAACAGCAGAAGGCCGCCTCACCACTTCTTTTAAGTTTAGCTCTTGGAATTCTAAGTAGACACTCATTTGAAGATCTAAGGTTACGATTTGGAGTGTAAGGTGTAAGACATTCCGAAATATAAGATGGAACGAGATTATTTAAGACTTTGTAACCCATAAACAGTATTTTAAAGTCAATTCTGAATGACACAGGTAACCAGTGTAATGACATCAAAACTGGAGAGATGTGCTCAGATTTTCTTTTCCTAGTTAAGATTCTAGCAGCTTCATTCTGCACTCGTTGCAATCGATTTATGTCTTTTTTGGGTGGTCCTGAGAGAAGAGCATTGCAGTAATCTAGTTGACTGAAAACAAAAGCATGGTTCAATTTATCAGCATCTTTATTGTGTGCCAGTGTCACTCCACACTATGGACTAAGCCACTTCACCATGTCCCGACTGCATTAAAGGCTCCAGCAGATCTTGAGCGTTCAAGATGTGATTGGCTTTGACTGACCAAACGCAGAGCAGGGTGAACATATCAGACTGGTCCATCTGAGAGATCTTTCAGATGTGAAACATCAGTGGTTAGGAAAAGGCTTCATGCTGCTGGCTTTGAGCAAAGTGACCCACCAGAGTCCCTCTGCTCACACCTCCTAGACGTCTCACCCTACAGCAGGACACTGCCAGGCCACACGAGGAATGCATGTTGGAGAGGAGGTCTTGCCTTGTCCTGTCGTCTCTCCTGACCTCAACACCTCTGGTATCCCCTGCATCACAATGGTCAGGGCTATGACCTTCTGCCTGCCAATGGCCAGCAACTTCATCAGACCCTTCTGCAGGAATGGGATAAAATCGGACAAATGCTGATTCAGGGGCTCTTTGGCTTAGTGAACCAGTGGTGTCTGTGGTGGTCACTGAAGACTGTTGTTCATGTTCACATTTGATGTTGTCTTCCAGCTTTGTCGTTGTTAACTGTTTTGTTCTCCTATTATTCTCATTTGCTTGTTTCAGCAATGGAGGTTGTGTTGTGTTCCTTTTCCATCTGTATATCCTACTTATCTATCAGCTAGCATGTGGTTGACTAACGGAAATCCTTCATTCAGAAAGTTTCCTCCAGTATGTTAGCAGGCCCCTTGGGTGACTTCTTCCACGGAGACAGACATTTTAGCTCTCGTTCCCTCAAAGTTTCATCCCGTCCTGCCTGCTGTCTCACATAATTTTAAATCCTGTTGCGCAGTATGTTCTTGTAATGGTGCAGTGATCTCATGTGGCGCCATTACCCGAGGGTGATCCGGCTCACAGGACCCTCATTGTTGAGGACCCAAGTGTTTGGACCAGGCCAAGGGGACGCCCTCGTAATACCTGGCTGGAGCAGATAGAGGGTCATTTGTAGAGGGTGGGACTGGAGCACATGTCAGCGGGGGGGACTGCCAAACAGGATCCCGAGCTGTTTCATTGTGTGGTGGGTGTGACAACCCGCTGTACCAGTGCCCAACCTGACCTGACGTAGCATAAAACTAAAACTTAATTGTTCTAACTTGATGAATGATTCAAGATGTATTTAACTATTTTAATACAGAAATCACTTTTAACTATTCCTGAGAAGAAAAAATACAAAATTATGAGAATGTCCTGAATTTACAAATTGAAAATACAACTTTATCCACATCCTTCCTAGAAATAGGAAACATACATTTTTTATTGTCAATGAGAAACGTTGCAGAATAAGCAAACTTTTTTCTGTCCAGACTTCTTCACCTGTAATTTTTTTTAGTTTTTTTATTTTGGTACAGGCCAGCACTTGCGATTCGTGGGTTTACAATTCACAGATCCGACAGTTCGTGATTTTGTCATCGAAAATGAAATGGAAATTATTTTGCAGCTTTTGTGAAAACTGCAGAGGAAGTAGCCCTGCTATTTAAATGGACTGCAAATCCCAGCAACCCCCCAAAGTACTGCATCATTGGGCAGCTACAGCAGTTGCCGTGAGTGCTGCTAGGTGCCCAGTCAGTGGTGTCTTTTTGTTTCAACACTTAACTGCACAATTAAACCCATTGGATTAGTTTTCTCTGGATTTACGGTGACATTCCATGTCCCAAGAGCCTGCTTCTGTAGCCGAGGATGGGACCGTCAAGGTCCCCGCCTTCGGCTACCACCCGTCTCACACTGCACCCAACCTCCTTGGTTCCTCCTACAGGAGGTGAGCCCATGGGAAGGGGGACCCACATTGCCTCTTCGGGCTATGCCTGGCTCCAGAGAGGGGACCTGGTGACCCGCATCCCGGTGAGAGAAAACGCCATCGGAAGTTTTTGTTCATCATAGGAGGTTTTCTGAATCTCTCTTTGTCACATCCCTCACCTAGGACCAGTTTGCCTTGGGTGACCCTGCCAGGGACATAAAGCCCCTAACAGCAGAGCTCCTAGGATCATTGGGACACGCAAACCCCTCCATCACGATAAGGTGGCGGCTTGAGGAGGGGAGTGATGTTGGCTCTGCATCGGTCTGTCGTAGCGAAAAAGGAGCTGAGCCATAAGGCAAAGCTCTCAATTTACCCATCGATCTACGTTCCTACCCTCATCTATGGTCATGAGCTGTGGGTAGTGACCAAAAGAGCGAGATCACGAATACAAGCGGCTGAAATGAGCTTCCTCCGCAGGGTGTCTGGGCTTTCCGTTAAAGATAGGGTGAGAATAGTGGTCATCCTGGAGGGGCTCAGAGTAGAGCTAATGCTCCTCCGCATCGAAAGGAGTCAGATGAAGTGGCTTGGGCATCTGATCAGGATGCCTCCTGGACGCCTCCCTGGTGAGGTGTTCCGGGCACATCTAACCGGGAGGAGGCCCCGGGGAAGACCCAGTACAGCCTGGAGGGACTATGTCTCTCGGCTGGCCTGGGAACGCCTCGGGATTCCCCCGGAAGAGCTAGAAGAAGTGGCCGGGGAGAGGGAAGTCTGGGCATCTCTGCTCAAGCTGCTGCCCCCATGACCCGATCTCGGATAAGCGGAAGAGGATGAACGGATGGATTTACGGTCTCGTCCTGTGCCCACTTGTTCATGTGAATTCATCTGGGTTGGAAATCATCTTCGTCCAACCTCTATGAATCTTCACTTTACATGAGCGTCATGGTAGGACAAAACTTAAAATAACTTTCAGGCGGTGGGTCACATGGGATTTCACTTCAAAACTACACCTCCATCATTGGCATCTGCGAAACTGCCCTGTGGTGTCAGTGCTTATCGGTCATTGTTTTGTGCTTCATGTTTTGTTGGACTTCCTTTGTATAAGTAGTGATAGTCATTTTGGTCATTTACTACCATAAATATACACATACATTTATTGTAGTAAGTAAAATTTTGTAAAAACTTACAGTTCACTAAAGAGCTCCTGAGTTACAGTATACTCTTTGTCTCGGGGACGCCACACATCGGTAGCCAGTCTCACATATGGGATATAATTGTGTGGGGATCGTTCCATTTTGCATTTCTCACAACTTTTTGCATCGTATTTAGAATATACAATAATCATAGGATTAAACATATTCACAGAATTTCATATTCATGGGGGTCCTGCACCCCTAACCCCCCTTGAATTACAAGGGATTACTGTACTTTGATTATGCATTTGCAGGCCTTGTTCTTCCTCCCTGTGGCCTCCACACTTCTTTCACACCACTTACAGGGTCGTTCTTTTAACTCTGCAGTTTTCTTTACGACTTATTCTTTATTCTGCAGCCCCCACTGCTGTTTCTTATACCTCAGACCACCATACTGCAGGTGATTTTTCTTTTTCTTATTTTTCTTCAAACACTTTATCTTGCAGAGCACATCAGCCAGTGTCTTCCCTGTATTATAACTGCAGGTCTCCAGAGTGCCCACCGGTAGAGGAGTCCTTCCTCTGATAGCCCTCCAGCTGTCCAGTACAGCCGGCCATTGCAGGGTAAGAAGGCGTGGTGGACAGCTCCGGCGTATTCTTCCCTCAGCCCCAGACATGGCACGCTGTGCTCCTAAAGTAATCACATGGGATCACATGGGAGTCTAATGGGATGTATGACCAGGAGGACGCCATGTGGGGGTCATTCTGAAGCAGGTCAAAGAAGATTCCGGAGCTGTTGCTTTCTTTCATTGGTTCCATTCTGCCGTTTCAGTTTTAAGTGCTGAAACAAACTGGATGTTCTTTTCTTTTTAAAACTTTTGTTTGTTCAACATCCGATCTTTCATATCCCAATCAATTCCAGACAGCCGACATAATGTTACTGCCTTTCTCAGGAAAGAGCTCATTCATGTGAGAAGCGCCCTTCATCTTATTCTTTGCTTTATTATTATAATTCCTCTTCCCAGGCATGAGGAGCAAAACCACACTGCCAGTTCACTGTGCAGAAATCAAGAAATACCAATAAAAACTCTTAAAGAAACACACCATCAGTAACTATTTACAGCCCTCCCATTGTTTCAGTTTCCATCACATTTCAGTTTCGACTCTTTCAGATTTGTTTTAGCGATTTGCAATTTTCGCCTCCTGTTTCAAAGTCTGTGGGACTTTCACGTGTCGTTGTCCCGCAGGCCCCCGGCACACACACAGATTCACCGTCCAGCTTGTTGCATTATCACCATCCACACTTGGCATTCCCCAGTCCCTGCCCCTTGGCATCTTGGCTGCTGCTTTGCATTGAGAGCGGGCATGACCCAGCAGCACTGGGCATCAGGCTGGCACAAATCCTGGACCAGCACCTCCTGAAAACGATCAAAACGCAGTGCCACTAACTGATGGCGGTTTCAGCACAAAACTCATTTTTTCTCAGTCTCGCTCTCACTCTCCAGGTGACTGTCTCACTTTCCTTACTCTCTCACTCTCTTGGTGTCTCTCTCACTCACACTGTTTCACTTTCTCACTCACTCCCTCTCAAGCTCTTGCTCACTCACTCTTTCTTCTCTCACTCTCTTGCTCACTTTTTCTTAGTCCCCCTCTCTCTCTTATGTTTTCTCAATCTCACTCTCTCAGTGTCTCTCTCACACACAGTTTCTCTTTCTCACTTACTCTCTCTCACTCTCTCTTTCTCACTCACTGTTTTTTCTCTCACTCACTTACTCACTTTTTCTCTCACTCATTTTTTTCTCAGTTGCTCTCACTCTCAAGTTCACTGTCTCTCTTTCCTTACTCTCTCTCTCTCTCACTGACACTGTTTCTTTTTCTTTCTCACTCTCGCTCTTTTTTCTGTCACTCTCTTGCTCACTTTTTCTCAGTCTCGCTCTCACTCCCTGTGTCTCTCTTTACTCTCTCATTCCTCTCTCTCTCACTTTTTCTCACTCTCTCAGTGTCCCTCTCACTCATGCTGTTTCACTTTCTCACTTATTTCTCACTGTCTCACTCTGTTTTTCAGTTGTCCTGTGAGAAACAAAACAAAACTGAACCTAACATCTCCAATCTTCACTCTCCCTGGAAAAACAATAGGATGTTCAGAAAAAACAAAAAGATTCTTCTCCTGGAAAAACTAACAAAACATAAGCAGAATCGTGACAGAGCTACTAACCCTTTGGACCCAACAAATCAAAATGGTGGGGCATCTGTGTAAGTAAATTTTGAAAACATACCCCTTACTGGGTTTGTGAGAAAGTGTCATAGCAGCATCCCTTGTGACAAAGAGGGAGTGCACATCCTGGGGGCTGAGACTTTTAGGGAAAACAAAAGTACAAGTAGGAGCTGCACGGTGGTCTTAGTGCTTACTTGGGTTGCAGTGATGATGGAGAAAGTCACGGTGGTAACAGAAGGTGATGGAGACCATGATATACCACAATAATCAGCTGCTTCTGCAGTCCATGCTCTTCACTAACAGTATTATGTGACAGGGTGGCAGACTGCGTCTTGTCATCTAATTAGCTTAATCCACGTGATGAAATTATAATGTAATAATAATAGCGGGTGAGCCACGAAGAAGTGCCACATTTCAAATGTTTAATCTACAAAAACGTTACAAGATCAAATAAATTTCATTACGATACCACAAAGGGTATACAAAATAGATTTTGTTCACTGTTTTAAAAATGATATCTTCAAGGTGGAGGCCATCATTAGCGATACACTCCGTGAGACGATTTCTGAACGAATGACTCTTTCAAGGTGGAATAGCGACGATTTCATGGCGAATAGCATCCTTGAGGACTTCATGATTTTGAGATTGGACTTGAGATAGCCACACAAGAAGAAATCACACGGCGCGAGATCAGGCAAACGTGAAGGCCACCCGAAATCGCCATGGGAGATCAGCTTCCCCGTAAAATAAACATCTCTCGCAAAACTTGCATGGATCTCCATGCTGTATGATCTGTTGCTCCATCCTCTTGAAACCAGGCATCCACCACATCCATTTCTTCCAGATGGGGCCACAAAAAGTTCTCTTAGCATTTCAATGTAAAGTTCTGAAGTGGTGGTGACCGTTGCTCCCCCCTACTCAAAAAGTTAAACTATGGCAAATTCTGCAGTGGCGTACCAATCTGTAACACGTGTGCTCACTGTGCAGGGGTCTCTGATGAAGTTCATGAGGGTTGGTTTCATCCCAATTGCAAAAATTTTGCTTATTTGCGCAACCATTCAAATAGAAATGTGCCTCGCCGCTGCACATGATGATGGCATCTCGATGAACGGTTTGCAGAATGTTCACGCGCAACTCTCTACGGCTCTCCCAGTCTCTCTCAGGGAGTTGTATGGATGGAAATTAAGGTCCTCATGCCAAATCCTCCTCAAAGACATGTTGGAAATGTTTGCAAGCTGAACGTCTAGGAGATTGCAAACTTGGTGCCCTTACAGTTCGGATGTTTTCAGGAATTCGTACAGTCCGAGGGTAGCCTGGAGATTTTCTGTTCAATGTTGTACCCGTCTGTCTAAATTTAGCCACCCACTGAAGAACTGTTTTCTGATTTGGGACGTCACCGCTAGGAGGAATGCTGAAGTGCGTTCAGAAGGCATGTTCGTTGTTTTTGAAGAACACTTCAACAGCGAAACCACGGTGCGCAACAGAACAAGCCATGTTGCCGACTGAAAACTACAAGGGATCATCTATCAAAGGATCCCCACCCCAACCTACTCGGCTGCCACTACCTCACACAATGACCTTGAGTAATGTGGTACTTCATTTTGACTCATCCTGTACATTTTATTTCTATGGCGCCTTTCCCATGCTCAAGGCACTTTGACATTTTAAATTGCACACACTGTATCTTAAGTCGCATGTCTCCTGATAAGCGGTCATTCTGCATGACGCTGGCCAGAAGTACAAGGTGAGGTGGTCTCTGTTTGTATATCCAGGTGTGATACCATGTGTCTGCTCAGCATCATGTATATCTTAAATGACAGCTTTCTCCATTGCAAATTAATTGTATTTTTCTTAGTACCATACTCAGGCTACATCGGCACTACAACGTTTTTAAACAATGTCCACACTTGTGTTTTCACGTCATTTGTTAAAGTATCTCTGTCCACACTAAAATGTCAGAAAACGCATTTGACGAAGACGTTCACCTGCACTTGGCTTGTGCACTCTGGATGAAAAATATCCTTGAAGGGACAGTAATGCCACCAGCCACAGGATTTATCACAAAACTGTAGTGACCAGTAAATTATTGGCCTTTTCTGCAGCATTCAAACTGTACAAATTGCAGATTAGATCCGTCCAGGTGGACTACACAACAAGTACCAATGAAAGGAAAACTTCTGTGTCCGCTGTGTTGGAATCTTCTGTTCAGGTTGACCAGTCAGGGAATGAGATGTGACAATACAATTATAATACAATACAATTTATTTCTTGTATAGCCCAAAATCACACAAGAAGTGCCTCAATGGGTTTTAACAGGCCCTGTCTTTTGACAGCCCCCCAGCCTTGACTCTCTAAGAAAACAAGGAAAAACTCCAAAAAAAAACTCTTATAGGGAAAAAAAGGAAGAAACCTTGGGAAAGGCAGATCAAAGAGAGACCCCTTACCAGGTAGGGTGGGTGTGCAGTGGGTGTCAAAAAAGGGGGTGAATGCAACACAATACACAGAACAGAACACAAGTAACCCTCAATACACTATAATAGTGCAATAGAAATATTACAAGTACAGAGCAGAATTCAACAGTAGATGATATCCCATAATATGATTTGGATTTGTTTAGAGTCCTGGAGACCTCAGCCATCAAGCTGCCTCCCCCTATTGGCCATTCCACAGCTGAGACAGCGCTGGGCCAGCCAATCCAATGAAAGGACCCCTCTACCCCACGATTCCTGCGATCCTCCATCAGAGATGACTTTACCTTAGGCAGGCAAAACAATTTGGCAGGTGGGCCATGGCACCAAGTGCTACATTTGAGTACTGAGAAGAAAGACAGAATAGATGAGGGTTAGTAACAAATTCTAACTATCATGTTACTTATGTTTTAGTGCTAATGACTCACAATAGAGATGCAGTCTGTACAGTTAATCAGCAGCTCTAGTCAGGGTGTGCTAAACTGAAGTAGTGAGTCTTCAGCCGGGATTTAAAAGCTGAGACTGAAGGGGCATCTCTTATAGTAGCAGGCAGACCATTCCACAGTTTAGGGCCCCCTGTAACTAAAAGCTCGACCTCCCACTGTTATTTTATTAATCTTTGGAATCATAAGCAGACCAGCATCTTGAGATCTTAATGTGCGTTCTGGTTTATAAGTCATGATAAGTTCAGATAAATAAGCCGGACCTCGGCCATTTAATGCTTTATATGTTAAAAGGAGGATTTTGAATTCTGCCCTAAACTTAACCGGGAGCCAGTGTAAGGATTTAAGAACTGGAGTTATGTGTTCGTATTTTCTTGTTCTTGTAATAATTCTTGCATCAGCATTTTGGATTAACTGGAAACCGTGTAAAGAACAGTTTGAGCATCCAGTGAACAGCACATTGCAGTGAGCAGGATCCAATCAGGAAGGGGCTACCTAATAAGCATGGACAGATCAGAGTGCGATTAGAGTCTGCATTTCTGAAAGTCTATGCTTTCAACCGTCCACATGTCAAGGCCGAGCCTCCATTTTCAGGAGTTTATGGTGCTGTAGAGTGTTTTCAGAAGTCTCCATTTTCTGAGGTTTGTAACGTCGGGGTAGTGTGGCCAAAAGGTGAAAAACGTAAACTGCATTTTAAAACGAACGTCTAGTGATGTGGACGCGGCCTAAGGTTTCAGGGTTCAGCCAGCACTGATGCACTGATTACCATGCGGTGTCTCGCACACCCAGGAGTAGAAGTTAAAGAGGAGGTGGGCAGTTGTCTTCTGGTGAAGACCCTTCAACACCTTCCGTGCTCCAAACACTTTTTCTTTTGTGATCTTCATTAAGTGTTTTTGTGGGTTGCTCTGAGCTGTTTTTGTCTCGGCTCTTGAGCGGGTGACATCCCTGGTTTTGTGCGTAATCACACATCGTCTCCTTTAGAGTTAACATCATTTTCTTTAATTGCAGGTCTGCCACACACACGGTCACCAAAGCCTAAAGGATGAAGCAGTAAGGATGTCAGCTTTGTTTTGACTTTGGACCAAGACGGCGGTCCCATCCGAGAGACGACTCCTCCTCCTCTTCATGGTAATCCAGAAAGAAGAGCACAAGGCAGAAGTAAGCAGCTTTCCACTACCAGGCAGCTAACCTCCTCTTCACCATGCCCACCTCTCCCAGCCTGCACCTTCTCGTCTTGTTCCCCTGAATTTGCTGCGCCCATGCCTGTGCCCTTAACTCATTCCCCTTTCATTCCTTTTGAGTGCAACTATGCCTCGTTCTACCAAAAATTCCAACAAAACGGAACCCAGGGCTAGATCAGATGCCAAGAGAGATGTTTGCACAGTCAAGAGGCAGACCTTTAACTCAAATAAACATCAGGGCAAAGCATCCCTTCAGAGGAATGAAGACAAATGGAGGTCTAAACCGTCGGCACAGAGCAGAAGTCAGGCGACTAAGGAGGTGAAGAAAGTCAACCGTGCACCCAGTGCGGCTCTGCAGGAGTTATACGGCACCATCACAAACACCTCGCCTGCACTGGGGGCAGTAAGGACGAGGCAGTCCGCTAACCGGGAGCGGTTTGCCAACTTTCCGTGCTTGAGGAGGTCATGGTGCTTCTCTCCGCTCCTTCAAGGCCTCCCAGATTTGCCAGAGCCTAGCAGAAGACAACCCTCTAAAGTGAAAAGCAATCCCAAGGACGAAGCGAAAGCACAAGATGATGGGGACCTTGCTGCCACAGTTAACGAAGGACAATGTGAGCGGGCTGAACTGGCCCCCTGTGAAGCAGAGTCCGGCGCTAAACAAAAGGAAAATGGAGGCACTGGCATGGGCCCTGGAGCCGTCACCACAGTCCACACCCTGGTCGCTGGTTCAACTCACTGCTCTCCACAGACTGGGCCGAGCACAGATGAAGAGCAACCCAAAAACCTGGTGGCACCCAAGCCAGAAAGTGCAGAGCAGAGTGACGCTTTCCTTCCAGGCGTATCCACTGAACAAAAAGAAGAAGGTGCCAGAAATTTGGACTTTGGTATTCAGGTGTCCATCAGCTCAACCAACACATCAGAATCTCCTCATTTAAGCTCAATGTGCAAAGACAGTGATGTCAAAGAGGCGCATCCCACTGAGGAGGCGGACCCCCGCACGACTTCTTGCTGCACTGACGATGCCTCACAGAGCCATTTGCCTTCTGTACTAAGCTTCCAGAAGTGGGCGAATGGGGGCAGCACTCAGCCCCCCTACGTGAAAGGAAACTCACTTCCCAGTTCAGAGAGCCAAAGCCCAGTAAAAATGTTGGAAAAACTGAGCAACACCTTCACATGTGTGGCCAGCAACCTGCAGACCTGGCCAACGCAAACGGGTCTTCGCAAGTCAGTGTTAACCTTTGAAAGCGGAGCAGAATCGACTGTTCTCCATGCCAAAGCAGATTCCATTTCCAAAATGGGCATTGAAACAAAACCCTTCTTGGGCTTGGAAAGTCCCCTCTCCCACCTCGAGGACAACCAAAGATCTCTGGGCACAGACGTCGGGGCATCGGTGGTTTCCTCCTGCTCTTCCTCACGCCCCGTGTCTCCTGTGACAGCCTGCAATTCTACGTCTAACCCAACCCCTCCTCATCCTCACGGACTGGTGAAAAAGAAACGGCGGCGGTGTGGAGCTTGTGAGCCCTGCCTCAGGAAGGTTAACTGCGGGGAGTGTAGCTGCTGTCGCAACCGCAAAACTGGACACCAGATATGCAAGCTGAGGAAATGTAACGAGCTGAAGAAGAAGCCAGCAACATGCTCAGCCGATGAGGTAGGATTCGCCCGACGCTCACGTGAAAAGGCTGACCTCCGAGGCCAAGTTAGGAAGGGTCGCCCTCAGTGTTGACCCAGGGTCTTGTTTCATTTGCCGTCGATCGAACTCAAAGGTCCTGTTAGCAGCCTAATGTCACCTCGGATGGAGATACAGCCCACAGGGTTTTGCTTTGTTTTCACTCGTGTTTCCTCGTTTTTTTCCCTAATTATCCCTTGTGTATATATACACAGTATATACTCACATATAAGTAAATTATAAAATCAGAAACCGACTTATACGCCTGTTCAAAAATACAACACTTACATTTCTTTTTTACATCTTCTTGCCTCCTCCAATCTCACATCAGTTTTTCAGACACATCAAATTTTGTTGCAGCAGCGCGGTTGCCAATTTCTTTCACTACTTCAATGACTTTTAATTTAAAACCAGCTTCATATTTTCTTCTGATTGAACGCTCCATCGTAGATAAGAGATGCTCTTACGATAAAGGTGTATTGAGGGTGTGAGATACAAAAAACATAAAACAGAGCAAACATCGCTTCGTAATAGTTCAGGTATTACCGTGTGGTCATGTAGACACAATACATAGAAATAAAAGGCCATGTACTCCGTGGTTACTCTCTCAGGTGACTGTCAGCATATCATAATCTCTTGGACCAACAGCGTGAGTTTTCCGCATTCGACTTATACGACCAACATTATAAAATACCAGAAATTATACGGTAAAATCAAGCCCCGACTTATCCACGGGAGAACTTAACGGTTTATATACTAGCCGCCCCCCGTGGCTCCGCCCACGTAGTAGTGAAACAGGACTGACTTTAAAAATCAATAAACAAACAGGTATTGCTAGCTAAGCGGAGACGACTTACACTCCAAAACGTGGCCAGGAGTAGACCGACTTGAACGGAGGTTGGCACTGAATGAGGAGGGCCCCGCCTGGATCCCCACTCCTGACGTCACTCATCCCTGTCTCCTCAGCCCGCAGCCTCTCTCTCGAATTAGCGCGAATGTATCGCTCGTGCAAACAAACTCTGATGCTTAGCATGATGAGAGAAGTCGTAAAATCAACCGGAATTTTCAAGGAAATTCTAGAAAAAAAAACAAATTTAAATCCGTTAAGTAATTCTCTCATGAAAAGAAGACAGATAGACAGACATACGTTGGATTTCATGTATATATTGACGTATATATCTCTCTATTATATAAAAAAAAACTTGGGTCGAGACGTGACCTTCTCAGAGAGGCACTTTCACGTCCCACAAGACTAGACTTTGTGTCAAGAGTTTTAACCAGAAAAAGACAAAGAGTAGATGATGACAAAGTAGAACGTTGTAAAGAATTCAGAAACGTTGGCGTGATACACATGCAGAGCAGGTTAGAGATAATGGAAGTACTAAAATTCGAAAGTCTCAAAAAAATGAGAGTAAAGATCGCATTAGCGCAAACAAACGGAAAATATGACTCGGTGAAATTAACGGAACAGAGAAAAGAGGTGGCATAGTGTTTGAGGATGTCTGGGGGAGAAGAGAGACAAGGCAATGAGACAAAAGGACAGCTGCTGTACAGGCTTTTAAATGTTCGAAGCGCCGCACGAGATGCAGATCACGCTGAGCAGCAGGAGCAGCAAGCCAGCAGCTGATCGAGCAAAGAGGAGATAAAAAAAAACTGTATCTGTTTCCCATTGTATCACCGCTTAAGAGGGGGTTTCAGAGGAGCGGCCGCGTCTCCTTGGGGTGCGTTCAGCCCCCCTCTTCACAACGCAAGCAGAAAAGACACGAAGTGGCTGGCGCATAGCACAGGCTGGGGGGAATGGAGGGGGTTGGTGAGCGAAGCGAGAGGAGGGCAAAGCTATCTAGTGTTATTTAAAAAACAAATGCATACTTTTTTCAGAATAAAGACTACTTGACACACTGGTTGAGGAGAGATTTCAGGAAAGTGCACTCCATTTGTGACCCTAAACAATATTCTGGCCCTTGTTCGTAATCTGTAGAAAGAAGGATGGGAACGAGTTGTATGGGTTGATGGTCTGAGGAGGAGAAGAGTGGCATTTGAAAAGCATTAGAATTGTTCTTTGTAAATGTTGTACTATTGAAAGAAGAATGGAGTAGTGGAGGGTGGCGCAGCACATAAAGCGGAGATGTGGTCACACAACATTTTATGAGGAAAGTTTATAAATCATGTAAAGTAAGGAACACAAAAGGTCGTGAACCAGTGTAGGAAAGAAGTCGGGACTCTCCATTTATTTTCATGGGGCAAGGAATAAAAATCGTGTGCATCAGCCACGTCTGTGAGATACAGTATCTGTCTCGCCAGGTCAGCAGAACAATAAATGAGTCTGGATTTCAATTCGTTAAGTAACTTCATAATCTGGCAAAGGTGCACACAAGTCAGCCTTCACTGTTTGTGGTTCACATGTGGAGACGGGCTGTATTTCAACAAATAACCCCCACATGCCTGCTCTAATTTACAAAAGGTGCTATGTGAAACAGTAGTGCAGTTTATTTATAACATGAGAATAATAAAAGATGAATACTTACAAACAGGTCTACAGTATATACAGACGTAGGAATCTCACCCTTTGGCTGAATTGCTAAGTATTACCGTAGCTGCAGCTGTAAGTCTCATGTGCCATGCCAAAGAAAAGAAGGCAGCGCCACTTTTTCCTGCACACCGATGCGCCTTCATCATTAGCCGGTCCCAGCGGGCACCATTATGACGTTTCTTCTGGGTTGTAAAGCCAAGATACCAGAGGGCATGGAGTAAGAGGCTGGCCAGAAACAGGCGCGCAACTTTAAAATTTTCAACCTCAAAATCCTTTTCTTGTGTTCTCTGTAAATTGATCTCCATAAGGCTTGCAACCCCTTCACAGGTTTAAGAAACACTAAGTATTGTGATTTATCTCACAATCTGCCAAGGTGGGGTGAGGCTTCCAAAACACTCAGGAGAGCAGACCAGAAGAAGGGCAGCCTAGCCTCAGAGTTCAAATCTGTATTCTGTAAAGTCCCAAAACACAATCGGAATGCCCCACAAGGGAGAGGATTACCATGAACCCCTGGCTTGTACAGAGCAGGGCAACAAGGAATCTTTATAAAGGAGGATGTATTGCATGAAAAGGAAAAATACTACAAAGGGTTCAAAATAAAAAGGGGCTTGCCTAACATTCTCTCCAAAGCAAAAAAAGGACTAAAGCCAATGAAAAAAATCCAAAAAAGGATCAAAAGCCGTAATAACCAGAGCACATTCAACATTAACCATGCCGGACTTTATGGGTCTGGGGGCGGTCCCTTAACAATGATGGACAGGTGGCTCCGCCTCTTGACTAATCCACATATAACATAAAAGTAACAGCCGAAAACAGGATAGCATGCATAGAAACTAAATAATAATAGAATAAAACTAACAGAAAATACACAAATAGACCATAAATAATAAATGAACAAAACAATAAAGCAATGGAAAGCAATGCATGATAATGAAAACAGAACAGAGAAGATAAAAAGAAGCACTTTAACATAACCCTGGCTTGGCCCTAATACTAGGTAGGGAGCTCAGATGGACTGGCACATCGTCCAGGACTTGGTGTTACTGGGATGAGTCTGACCTGCTGCAACTCTGAATTACATGAAAGTGATAGGAGGACCGATTTAAGGACAAGTACTAATGTACTACACCACACTGCCTGTAAACGCTCAATGGCATCGGTTCTGATACTGTGGGTCAGGTGGCGTGTTATTTGATTTTTGGTTTGCACAGAGTCAAGATTCAAAATTGCAATCATTGGGAAAGTGTTACATATGGTTTGCAGAGTGTCTTAGTAGTTCAGGCAAACAGTATTCCTTCATTGTAACCTCGGGGTCTCGCAGACACAAATAAGCCAAATTTGGGTCAAGAAAAAAAATGAAAGAAAATAAAAGAACCATTACTCTATAGTGATGGTGCAAAGGCTGAGTGCGCTTTCTTTTTCCTCTGTGCCTTCATTCCCAGCATGTATACGTTTGATTTTACAACAATGTTGGTTTTACAAAGCAAAAACTAAAATGAGAATATCGAATCTTACCTGGAACATACCTGTGCCCTGCTGAGGAATTGTCAACAGCCCCCTTCACAGAGGGTCAGACACTCTGAGCATCAAAAAGGGGGCCACAGAAGGCTCAGAACACCACAGAAGTCTCCTTGGGGTTGGCTATTTACAAGGAGATTCCCTTCTCAAGCAACTTGTAATTATTTAACATGTTTGCTTTGTGAAGTCCTAGAGACATGCAGACCATCACTACTCTCTGATGCAATGGGAAATTACTTTTACATTTACATTTTATAAAGTAGAATAGTAGATATCAGATAGATTAGGCAGGAGTTATATAATACTGTGGACAGAGAGACAAACAGATACGAAAGGCACTATATATGACAGATAGTAAAGGGCACTGGGCACTAATATATAGACACAGCATAGTAAATCAAAACATTGCATGCACAAAACACAATGATGAACATAAAACCATGCATTATGTGCACAGAAATATATCTGCATCCCTCTTAATAAAAGGACAAGTGTCGGTGTGTCCGTCTGGTCATTGTAATAAAATCATTGCATATGTCATTCCAGCAGATGGTGCATCACAAAAGTTGGCACTGCATTTTATAAACCAATACCAAATAGTATATAATATATCCACATGCATTGCATTGTCCATTCCAATAGATGGCACATAGCAAACATTAACACTGCTTTTTTATAAATCCTATACCAAATGGCATATAACAGACATATGAAGTGCATTTGTCATTCCAAGAGATGGTGCATCACAAACATGAACACTGCTTTGTATAAATCCAAAATCAAATGGAATACTGTATAATGTAGACATATGCATCGTCTTTGCCATTTTAACAGATGGTGCATCAGAAACATTAACACTGCTTTATATAAATCCAAAAACAAATGGCATATAATGCAGACATATTTATTGCATTTGTCACTCCAACAGATGGTGCTCTATAAACATTAATACTGCTTTTTAAGAATCCTGTACCAAATGGCATATAATATAATATATATTGCATTGCATTTTCCATTCCAACAGATGGTGCATTGCAAACATTTATAGTAATGTATTTTATTACTACAAACGTTCATGATGTGCCATCTGTTGGAATGCATTTTCTTACTGTATGCATTACAAAATACCAATAGATGGTGGACTACAAACATTAATGCTGCAGTGTCTACTTTGATTACTTAGATTTCAACCCGCCTTAGATGGATATCACAGCTTGTATGCATTATAACAGGAGAGGACACTGTGTGGTGTCTTTGGCTAATGAGTGTGGGTGTTTGCCCAGAAGAGCCCACGAGAGACTGACATTTGGCAGAGATTCAGCTCTTGCCTTGTGTCTTTTATTCCAGTTCCCCATAAACCTGTACTGGACAGAGTGGATTGTGAATTTGGATGGATGCACTAAAGACATGTGGACGGCCTTTTTCTTTCTGACCACAGCTAGTTTTTAAGGTTTCTCTCTTCTAATGTTACCTCTCTGTGGTTTGCATGTGTAAGGGCTTATAAAAATTATCAGAAAAAATTATTAGAATTAGAAAATTATTAGAAAATCAGAACAAACTAAACGAGAACAGGCCATTCAGCTCAACAAACCTCACCAGTCCTATCCACTTAATTCTTCTAAAACAACATCAAGTCGAGTTTTGAAAGTCCCAAAAGCCTTACTGTCTACCACATTACTTGGTCGCTTATTCCAAGTGTCTGTGGTTCTCTGTGTAAAGAAAACTTCCTAATGTCTGTGCACCATTTCCCCTTAACAAGTTTCCAACTGTGTCCCCATGTTCTTGATGAACTCATTTTAAAGTCACCATCTTGATCCACTGGACTGATTCCCTTCATAATTTTAAACACTTCAGTCAGGTCTCCTCTTAATCTCTGTAAAGGCTCAGCTCTTTTAATCTTTCCTCCTAATTCATCCCATGTAGCCCTGAATCAGCCTAGTCGCTCTTCTCTGGACCTTTTCTAGTGCTGCTATGTCCTTTTTGTAGCCTGGAGACCAGAACTGCACCCAGTACTCCAGATGAGGCCTCACCAGCGTGGCGTAAACTTCATGGTACAATGCTAAGGCCGTCTGATTCAATCGTGCTGTGCATTTATGAACCTCTGTTCACAGGATGTGCCTTACATCCCCCTTTATTCATATGTCTTGTTGCCTTTCATCGTCGGACATCCCAGCCCTGTTGTGGACAGCATGACGCCCGGATGCACAGATGTGTGACTCACGCTGTTTTCTCTCCAATGCTGGCCACTTTCCTTTGTTCATCAAACATTCCCATGCTCTTGTGGATGTTGGACAACATTACTCCTGGGCAAGGGCACAGGCACCGGAAGGACGGGCGTCTTATCAGTTTAAACATAGAGAGGTGGTGCCCCTCGGTGTCTATGTCAGGACAGATCAGGAGGCAGCACCGCGTGTTTTGAGACTGCTGCACTACAGCATTGCATTTGTTACTCTGATTAGTAGGACTGAACCTCGGCCCCTGGCTCAAGCTGCATACGTTGAGATATACTGCAGTCATTTTTACACAAGCCTCTCATCTACGCAGATGATACAATACCAGAAACAGTTTACATCTTAGACTGTTACAGCCAAGCCCCCTTCATACAAGGCCCACCCTGCTATTTAAACTTTACCTAGCAGTTAATTATCCTCGTCCTGCCCAGTCTGGCCATTCTATCCAAGGGTATCGTCTAAACCACAGGTGTCGAACTCTGGTCCTCGAGGGCCGCAGTGGATGCATGTTTTCATTCTTACTTTCATTCTTACTGCTGATTAACTTCTTTTATTTTAGTTTTAATTAACTTGACTCAGGCCCCTTAGTTGTCTCTTTTTCCTTAATTAGTAGCCAAACAATAATGAGACATCAAACAAGCCACCATATGACAGAAAAACAACAGATTTGGAAATGTCTGTTGTGGCAGAATGAGAGCAGCAACAAGCCATTGAATTAAGTAACAGGCTTAATTAACAGCAAGAATCAGCTTCTCATTAAGAGACTGGTTGGAGTGAAATTGGTTGGAGTTTGAAATTCCAGTTTAGCTGGTCATCTGTTGGCTCGTTTCACGTCTCATTTCTGTTTGGCTGCCATTTAATGAAGAAACAAATCAATTCAGAGGACTGAATCCTTAAAAACAGGGCTATTGAAATGAAGGGAAAAAGGAGTTAATTAGCAGTGAAAACTGCTCACTGATTAGGAAAAGGGTTAGAATGAAAACCCGTAGCCACTGCGGCCCTCCAGGCCCGGAGTTCAACACCCCTGGTCTAAATAATGGGGGGCCTGAGCAGATTAAGTCCTTTTCGGTCCTTCACTTTCACTGCAAGTGCGCACTTTAAACAAAGAAACACAGACACAGGTGTAAGTGGGCCCATCCACGTGAGACGGCTGCTTTGCATCTCTTTGTTAAGAAGCAACTAGAAACCAAAAAGAAGTGAGAATCTTAGCAAGCGAGTTAACGAAAATGAACTGCAAAGGCGTCACTTGAACTGTAATTGACTTCTAGTTACAGCCGTGGTGGTCCTCCAGGGCTGAAGGTGGGCAGGCCTGCTGTAAGTTTTCTTTATTCATCTACACACACACACACACACACACACGTGTTAAACTGCCAAACTTTAAATGAGTCCTTTCCTTTGTCTCTGGTGATTAATTTGTTTCTCTTTCGATTTAATTAATGCTATAAAAACGGCTTATTATCGTGTGTGTTTGTATTTTAAGTGAGAGAGCTGGAAAGTGACGTCATTGTGGGTTCACCAATGTCATACAACATCCTGTTAAAGGGCTGTCGTCAACCATGAGTCCACAAGTAAAAATAATACCGAAAAGTGTAAAAGCAGATTGAAATTATCAGCTGAGCCCCACGTTTATGGCTGCCATACACAAGTAAACCTGGCGACAGGCACTTTATGCTCTCAGGAATACCTCAGCGCACTTCAGCTGAGACGTCAACATGGAGACACCACCCATCAAAGGTAGGGTGACTCCACAACAGAATGTAGAAAATGTTACATTGTTAAAAGGAAATAAAATTAATAATAATAACTCCTTAATAAATACACATGTGGACAAATCTGTCACGAAAACTGAAGAACCGGCAATTGTCTGTGAAATAACTTGAAACTGACAAAAGTCATTGGCACCCATCATTGTTTACTGAACAGAAATCAGACTTTGCTTTAGAGTTTTGATTCAACACAAATGAAAATGGCATGGAGAAAAATGACGGGACCCTTAACTTCATGTTTTGTTGCACAACATTTAGAATTTGTGATCACTGCAAACGAGAGCCTTAACAGCGTTATAGGCCCCCGGGCAAAGCCGTGCGCTGGGGTCCCCAGACGTTAATAATAATAATAATAATTCATTACATTTATATAGCGCTTTTCTCAGTACTCAAAGCGCTATCCACACAGGGAGGAACCGGGAAGCGAACCCACAATCTTCCACAGTCTCCTTACTGCAAAGCAGCAGCACTACCACTGCGCCACCTGTGTTAAGACGGCCGTGTCCTGGAGCTCTCCATGAGACTTCCACACCTGTCCACATGTAGTTTGGCCCACTCATCCTGAGCGAACTGCTCCAGCTGTGTCAGGGGGTCTTCTCCAGACTGCATGTTTCACTTCTTTCCACAGATGTTCGATAGGAAAGGCAACTTCAGAATAGTCCAGTGTTTTGTTCTTAGCCACTCTTGGGTGCTTTCAGCTGTGTGTTTTGGCTCATTACACTGTTGGAGGGTCCGTGACCGGTGACTGACACAGCTTTCTGACACTGGCCAGTACGTTTCACTCCAGAATGTCTTGACAGTCTTCAGATTTCATTGTTTCCTGCACAGATTCAAGGCAAACTATGCCAGACACAGCAAAGCAGCCCCAACACATAAGCAAGCCTCCTCCATGTTTCTCTGTACTTCTGATGTTCTTTTGTTTGAAAGCTTCATTTTTTTCATCTATGGACACAGAGCTGATGTGACTTGACAGTTTTGTCTCATCTGTTCAAAGGACATGCTCCCAGAAACATTGTGTCTGGTCAAATATGTATTTTAGCAAATTCTAGTCTGTCTTTTTTATGTGGAGTCCTCCTGGGTCTTCTGCCATTCAGCCCACTGTTATTCAAAAGGCAATGGATGGTGTGATCAGACACCGCTGGACTTTGACTTTGGAGTTCAGCTTGTATCTCTTTGGAAGTTGCCTTTAGCTCTTTGTCTGCCATTCTCACAATGCTGGGGTTGATTTTCCTCCTGCGGCCACGTCCAGGGATGTTGGCTACAGTCCCATCGACTTTAAACTTCTTCATAATATTTTTAACTGTTGTCACAGGAACATCAAGCTGCTTGGTGATGGTCTACTTGTTTTTGTCTAGACTTTTTTCCCTGTTCTCCTCAGACGACTCTCCTTTGCTTTCTCTGCTCCATGTTCAGTGTGGGACACTTGTCAATGGTGACGACTTGTCTCCATTTAAATCGCCTGAATGTGTGACTGCACTATTGGAGATGTGTGTGGTCTTAGTTAAAGAAAACAGCTAGTTTGAAAAAAATCTCTCAAGTCCAGTTCTTTAGGATCTTTTCTAGGGGTACCAAGCAATGTGTCCAGGCCATTTTAGAGTATCTTTGTAGAATAAGCCCCACTTGATCTCTTGTCACACTCGCTTTGCTATCCTATGACATGTCAAAGGCATGCTGGTCTACAGGGGACAATTGCTCTTCACGTCATCACTTTTCAGGGGGCATATGGCACTTTTTCAATGAGCTGTAAGGGGGCCACGTCTCTAAGTGATACGTAAATAAAGGATAATGGAGGCCAGAATAGCACTGCGCCATCTCGTAGTCACATTCATATTGGGGTGTGTGAATGTTTGTGGTCTCCGTGACCCCTTGTACCCTCTGAGCAGACGTCAGACACCATATAAAAGTCCAAATATAACTTTTATTTAGACCAATATGTGCACCAAGCACCCTATACTCTATAACACTCATATAACTAATCAATAATCAATACACAATACAATAACCACCACTCCCAGACACGTCGCCACCCTACCTCCCAGCTCAGCTCGGCGTACTGGGCTTTCCCAAAGTCCTTTATACTCCCTGACCCGGAAGTGGTTCCTGGCACAACCCACAAGTCCTTATTCCTTCCGGGTCAGGGTAAACAGTCCTTTTCTTCACCCCGGAAGTACACCGTTTTCTCCTGTCCTGGGATTATGACGTACTTCCGAGTTATAGGGCATATAAGAGTCGACGGGCTTCCCTACAGCGACTCCTGGTGGTCCCCAAGGCATCCAGCAGGGCTGTGCATAAAAACTACATAGTCCATGAGTCCGTGCTGGAACTCGAGGCACGTCCATGCTGCAGGGAAAGCTCCACCTGGTGGCCTGGGGGTATTGGCCGGAATGAAAAGCCGGCCACATCTCACAGGTGTCAGCACCGAGTGCCACAATGGACCCTCTAGCTCTTTACGTGGCTATTTTAGTTGACTCTCTCTGTCCATAAATTATAAGTTTAGCATTTTTCAAGTCAAAGTTATCTCTTCCCAAACATGCCATATATGCATTTGCAACTTGAAATTGTGTTCTAAAATTAAGCGTTTTCTATACCTTTTCAAAAATATCTTGGCACTTTACAATGGACGCTAAAAGGGCAACCCCAGAAAATAAATAAACATGGTGGTGGCACCCAAAGAACGAACTCGAGGAATAGAAAGAATGAGAATATAAAATAAAAATAAAACAAATCTGTAGAAGAAGAAGAAAATAAGAAACAATGCAGATGGAAGGTCCCAGCAAGTCAGAATCTGCACAGAATGCAAGCCGAGGTTGAACGTGACATTAGGAAGGAGCGAGACTCAAACCAGCGACGTCTGCTGGGCGCAGTGACCTGTGCTCATCAAAGCAGAGTGTAAAATGAAAGGTTTGGCGTCCCTGCACGGGCTTATTTGATCAGAAGTGCAGGAGAGTGTTTGGACAACACACAAAGGCCCAGCATGGTGGTGGAGCATCTGGCGTCTTTACTTCCTCACCAGCATCGCTGGAAATGTCAAGGGAGTCAGGGTGTGCGGAGAACATGGAGTAAGTCAGGGGGTCATAGACCTTCTTCTGAGCTGTGGATAAAGCAGACAGGTATGTGATTCCCCCACTCTTGCTTTGCTGTGAATGATCACACTAAAATAACACTGCTATAAATGCAGGGTGGTCCTAACCTAAAGTCAATCAATCTCAGAGATCGTTCTGTGGGCAGATGATGCTAATTTAGTTTGGTCTGTCGCGAGTGATATTGTATGCACTCCAAGGGTATGTCATATTACAGATGACCTCTCTTGGAGCTACAGGACAGCCTGTCTGGTAAAGAAAGCCCACCAACGCCTCTAACGTCTTGGCGGAGTGGTTGCCGGTTCGAATCCTGTAAAATGCCAAAAGGGACTCTGCTCTGTTGGGCCCTTGAGCAAGACCCTTAACCTGCAATTGCTAAGCGCTTTGAGTAGTGAGAAAAGGGATATATAAATGCAAAGAATTATTATTATTGTCCTGAGGAGGCTGAAGCGGGGAGATCTGTGCCCCTTTATTCTGACCTCCTTTTACAAGTGCATGGCGGAGACCATCCTTACCTCCTGTATTACAGTGTGGGACAGCAGCTGCCTGGCAGTAGACAAGAGGGCACTGCAGTGGGTGGTTAAGTCTGCTTAGCGGCCCACCCACTGTCGAGGACATTTACACCAGCAGGGACAAAAGTAAAGCCTTGTCCATTATGGAAGACACCACATACACTTGACTTGAGCATTCCTAGTTTTCATCCTCCTTCTTTGTACGTTTACCATTCGTTTGCTCAGAGGTTGATGTGCTTGCTGCTTCCTGAGCAGATCTTCTTTTCTTCACCCTAGCAGACCGCTTCTTCTCTTCTTTCGTTGGCATCTTTTTGCGTTAAAACTGATTAAGTCAGTGTTTGTGTTGTAATTACTTACTACGTTTTCCTTCATTTTTCACTTTAGCTGGCACTTAAGTTTTCAATCTGCCTCAAGAATGATTTAAGATATGAAGAGGTAGGGGAAGAGACGGAAAAGGTGGTAGGGAATGAGAGCGGTACACGTACGCCCTGTTGGCCGCTGTCGAGAGTTGATTCTACAATAAAATAAAAATAAAAAGAGGAATAACCTTGGAGGTCAATCATCACCCCGAAAGTGGATAGTAGATGTCACGTAGTATATGTGCACCAAGTTCAGGTCAATAGTTGAAACGGTTTGCCAGCTACACGTGATTTAAAATCCTGGACAGACAAACGGACAGCCAGGGTAGCGTATCAGTATATATATAAAAGGCAAATACCACTGACTCACTCATCACGAAATATCCCAAACCATGAGGACTTGAGACTTGAAATTTGTTATGTAGGTCACCCTTGGCCCATAGGTGCTCGCTAAGAAATGGTTTTAAAAATTTCATGGTCCGAGCACAAAATTTCTTTCTGGTCGGGGCCGTCCTCACTGCCCTGTTTCAGTAATACACGGGCGAAGCCGCGGGGGACGGCTAGTTATATATAAAGAGGTCACTCATCCTGCGCATGGACTGTGTGCCCCCCTTCTGTCATGCTTATGGGTTTGCACTGCCAGGTTGAGGAGCGGCTTCTTCTTGGATGCTATCAGACTAATGAATACATCCATCCATTATCCAGCCCGCTATATCCTAATTACAGGGTCACGGGGGTCTTGTGGACCCAATCCCAGCCAACACAGGACGCAAGGCAGGAAACAAACCCCGGGCAGGGCGCGCACACATACACCCACACACACACACCACGCACACACTGGGGACGATTTAGAATCGCCAATGCACCTGATCTGCATGTCTTTGGACTGTGGGAGGAAACCGGAGTACCCGGAGGAAACCCACGCAGACACGGGGAGAACATGCAAACTCCACGCCCCGAATGAATACAGCATCACAAAATCTAACTGCACTCTCTGCGTGACTTACGCTGCATTTTGCATTTTCAGTTTCAGTAGTCTCATGAACTAAACTATCTGCTGCTACCTCTTTTATGTGCTGCTAATTACTGTACAGAGCGTACTACAATAATATTTATTTTAGCCGTAGTTATCTTACTGTGAATTTCCCCTTGGGATTAATAAAGTATCTATCTATCTATCTATCTATCTATCTATCTATCTATCTATCTATCTATCTATCTATCTATCTATCTATCTATGTCATTTCGTTCTAATTATCGTTTCTCTGTGACACCTTTATCAAAAAGTCTATGAGGTTAAGGGGCTACTTTTTATTATGTAGCTTTTTTTGGGGGGGGGGGGGGGGGTATCGTGGGCACTGTTTAATTATCGGGACCCGAGTACCGAATTTTGTTTTTGCATACGGATGTTGGATTGACAATAAAAGAGAGATGGAAATTAGACGTGCAAATCAAAAGGAATGGCTGGCTTCCACCAGGGTCTCTAGGGACCCCTGATGCGCTGGCCCAAGTGTGCCTGGCAGTTAGGGTTACCACTTTTAATACAAAAAAATAAGGGACGCATACTGCAGCGGGGGCCACATCCCGTATTACCCAATCAAAGGTAGGAAAGGAGGTAGGGTTGCCACCTGTCCTTTAAAATACGGAATCGTCCCGTATTTGAGAATGAAATTGGGTTTTGTCCCGTATTTTTTTTATCATTTTTTTTAAAGCAGCGTCTCATGCAAATCATCCCACACGCATTTTATGAAGATGCCTCCTTTCCTACTTTTGATTGTGTAATACGGGATGTGCCCCATACCCCCCGCAGTATGCATCCCTTATTTTTTTGTATTAAAAGTGGTAACCCTAAAAGGAGGCATCTTCATAAAATGCGTGTGGGATGATTTGCATGAGACGCTGCTTTAAAAAAAATGATAAAAAAAAATACGGGACAAAACCCGTCCCGTATTGATTCAAAACGGGACGCGCAATTTCATTCTCAAATACGGGACGATTCCGTATTTTAAAGGACGGGTGGCAACCAGGGCCGGATTTATATGAAAAGAGGCCCTAGGTTATTTCACTTATGAGGCCCTTTCACCTTCCATTTTTAAGTTTGTAAATTACATGAGAGATAATAAAATACGTAATACGCGTTGATCTTAACCAATACATTTTTATGTTTGTTTATTAGTCATATGCATAGAATTTCTCCTTATTTTCGGTTCAGTGTTTTAGTGTTCACTGTTTTTAGAATAGTGTAATTTTAATTTTGCTAACAATTTGAATGTAGGTTCCTCTTGATCTTGAGGCCCTAGGCTGAAGCCTAGTTAGCCTATAGGAAAATCCGGCCCTGGTGGCAACCCTACTGGCAGTGGACTGGTGTATTATCCTGGATAGACAACTGCCAGAACTGACAAGAAAGGAGTTCTAAAAATGAATAAATAGCTAGATAAAAAAAAAAAACGTTTGCGCAAAGGAAGGATGTTGAAGTTCGGATGTGTTAAAGAGTGAGGCGAGGTTCCGAGCACATCGTGCACCTCCATTATCTAATCACGTCCCCAGTCTGCTGTTTACTACTAAAAAAGAGCATTTGAGGATACGCGGTGAAAGAGTGCCAGTGAAGTCAGGTGAGTTCAAATGAGGCCGGAATGTACCACCTTGACAGAGACTCGGGTGGGTGTGGACAGAATGGTACGTGCAGCTCCTGCTTTAATATTTGTTGTCGTTCTCTCCACTTTGTACTTCAGCTGTGCAAACTGCTTCTGGCTATCAGTGGGGGTGTGGTAGGTGGGCTTCTTGCACAGTTTGAACGCTGCATTCCTGTCTCCGCTGAAATCAGAAACTTTTAAGCCCTGGAGTCGCAGCAGGGTAACGTTACCCCTTCGGTTGTATCTCAGGCATCACTTTTTTTCTTTTTTTTTGTGCGAAAAAATCAAAGCATTCTAAGCAAAGTGTCATCAGATCCAAAAAAATGTGAGTGCGGAAGGACGCTTACCTGTGAAGGGGTGGGTTGGGGGTCGTGTACCACCTGCCGGTGTAGTGCCATTGACAAGCAATGCGGTCTGACCGCCTGTTCTGTTTTTGGTGTTTTTCTGTTTATTGTTTTCTATATCAATATTCGTAACGTTATAAATAAGGCACTACCTGCACATGAAGTACATGAGGGTGGTGTTGTAAACAGGCCTGCGTGACTCGGCAGCACGTCTTTTAGCAAGTGAACTAAAAATGCAGGGCAGGTTTTAAATCCCCAAATGGTGACTCCTGCGTGAGTCACTGAGTGAGCGTCAATTTTTGCTGCCCTAGGCGAAGCTGTAAATGGCGCCCGGCCTCCCTCCCTTTGCTTGGAGTACATAGAAAACCTGGAGAGGCGAGAGATGAGCCAGGACTGCAGAAATGTGGAGGTTCTGGGAACAAAACAGTGGACTGACAATTGTGAGAATGTTGAGGGTTACGGGGCAGTGGGCATTTGATTGCTTATTGCAGTGTCTGTGGAATTGGGCTACGTTTATTTATTTAATTACTGTTAATACTCTACCCTCGAAGAAAGATGGTGAATGCCCCTCTTATGAAACACGCCACCCTAAGTCCCTAAGTTGCTGTGATGGCCTTCACTGCCAACTGATGTCACCGCGGCTCTTTTCTTGACAGACATGCTGAATGCACACACGTGGCCATTGTTTTCTTGTCTGCCCCTAAGAACTCGATGCCCAGTAACGTGGCACAGGAGGCCCGCACTTCCAGTTCTATGGCCGTGTATGACTTTGGGTTACATTTGGAGTGCATGACCGGTGCTTTTGATGAAAGTGATCAGTCGGCCTGTGCAATGTGCTTCACTCTCAGTAGAGCTCGCTGCGGTTGTTTTCCTGTCAACAATGGTGTGTGCCTGTGCTGCCGATGTCTTCCTGCGGTGCCACCTGTCATGAGACGGACCTGAAGTGCAAGATCATGGGTGAGGTGGCCCGCATGACCAATTGGTGGATCACATAGCGTGTATCACGGCATAAGCTCTCGACTGAGACCACAGTCAA
Source organism: Erpetoichthys calabaricus (assembly GCF_900747795.2). Taxonomy (NCBI): domain Eukaryota; kingdom Metazoa; phylum Chordata; class Cladistia; order Polypteriformes; family Polypteridae; genus Erpetoichthys; species Erpetoichthys calabaricus. The sequence goes on from NC_041395.2 coordinate 319,750,698, forward strand.
GGTTCAAGGCTAAGGGGTGCACGAGTTTATGCGTGACAGACAGAGACCACCTGCCATTTTATATGTAAAGATTACTTTGCAATTAATGTCTCTAAGGGAAAAAAATCAATTTGTTTCACAAAGTCAAATTACTGCTTAAATCCAGAAATACTATTTATTTAAAATACTAGCCAAGCAGGTGTCTTACAATGACTTTGGCAGTCTAGTTATCATCGTATCAAGGCACTTACATAGACATAATCATTTCATCTAAATTACTGAAATAAGCTGACAACCTTAATATAATCACAAAATTCAATAAAACTGAAGTATGATTATTTTCACCCATCATTCCTTGCTAACATCCACTTTAAGTGAAGGACAAGTGTCTGTGTATCTGTGTGTCCATCCAGTTGCTATATCTCTTGTTATATGCCATTTCCAAAAGCAGCGCTAATGTTTGTGATGCGCCATCTGTTGGAATTTCAAGCACAATTTGAATTTAATTACTGCAAATGTTTGTGATGTGCCATCTGTTGGAGTGACAAAAACAACACATGTTTTTTACTGTCAATGTTTGTGAAGCACCATCTGTTGGAATGAGAAATGAAATGCATTCTATTACTACAGATGTTTGTGAGATGCTTTCTGTTGAAATGACAAATGCAAGGCATTTTATTACTACACATATTTGTGATGCGCCATTTTTTTCAGTGAGAAATGCAATGCGGTTAATTACTGCAAAAGTTTGTGATGCATCATCATTTGGAATGACAAATCCAATGCATTTTATTACAACAAATTTTAGTGATGTGTCATCTGCTGAAATGACAAATGCATTGCATTTTATTACTACAAATATTTGTGATGCACCATTTTTTGGAACAACAAATGCATCGCATTTTATTACTCTAATTATTTGATGATGTGCCATCTGTTGGAATGACAAAATGTATTTTATCACTCCAAATGTTTGATGTAGCATCTGTTGGAATGACAAATGCAATGCATTTTATTACTCCAAATGTTTGATGCGCCATCTGTTGGAATGACAAATGCAATGCATTTTATTACTACATGCATTACAAAGTACATGGCAATAGATTAACCCTGAGGTCTACATTGATTACTATGATTTTAACTCATCTTAGACGGGTAGCACTGCTAGTGTATGAATAATGTAATTTAACTATTCAATCCGTGCACGACATCAGAGCGGTTTTCCCGGGACAGCCTATGCAGAACTGTTTAGCCTGCCAAGAAAGAATGTCATAGATGGTGGTGGCGATCAACATTTCTATTACAAGTTTTAATGGTAGCCCACTTGGGAGATGATTATAGTTTGAATTAAGTCAGCTTTTAACGGGGCATTCAAGGGCTGCAGTCCTGTTGTCATTCTGCTTGTTTCATTTTGTTTTGCATGGTTTGTGTCTTCTGTGTCATGCCAGTTTACAGATTATTATTATTACTGTTATTATTGCATTTTTGTTTGATTACTATCAATGCTGTAGGCTATGAACAGGTGGAAAAATGGTTAGACAGATGGATGGGTTAATGTAAATATTAACGTTCAGGATAAAATGAATGGTGCTTGTGTTCTGTGTGTTTGAAGCCATTCTGAGCGTACAGCACACCTCTAAACATTTGCAGTGATGGTTTGGTTGGAATCTTTTTAGCAGGATCAGCTTTTGAAGTGTAGTGTCAGCTCGTGTGGTGTCAGTTAACGACGCTCATTGTGACGATGACCTCCTGCCACTTGGGGGCGCCTGTTGTTGGATGTTGCTGAGTTGAACGCACAGGGTCAGGCAGACTTGTCTTCTTACTGCTTCTACTTGAAAGATGTCAATTCAAATCTTCAGAAGTGTTTCGGAATGCCCAACCTTTTTCACCATCTGAGGTCATATTTTGATGGATTCCGCTGGTGGTAATTCATGAGTCCTGACGCCATCTAGGTGACGAGCTGCTCTCTACAGACGGACGAGTGACGCCTCCTCCGTTTGACCACTTCTGTAAGCTCTGTCTTGTTCAGTCGCTACCAAACAACTGAGGTCACTTCTGGAATGGCACACGAGAGGAGGACCAGTCCAAGAGAAGGACTAACTGTCATTAGATTTGTAATAAATATTGTGGGGAACAGAAGGGGCAGGATGGCATTGATCATCTTGTTCCAATGGCACCTGCCACGGGCTGGGATATATTGGGCAGCAGGTGATCAGTGTAAAGAATATAAAAAACAACATGAAAGGTTTGGGGATCCACACCGTATACTTGAAATACGGTTGGTGTCTTTACAGATGTGAGCTCAAAACAGAACTGAGGACAAAGAGAACAACAGGGGGTGGCATATACGGCTGGTAGACAGGAAGTGATGTAAAGGGTCGATTGAATCCTGGGTTTGGAAATGACATCAGATGGAGGTGGGATCTGGAGGACCGGAAGAGGAAGTGACGTTGGTTGTCCTCTGAGGACCGGAAGTGACTTTAGGCTGAGGTTTCATCGGCTGGTCTGCAGGGAAAGAGGAGAAGGTGTTAGAAGGCAGCACCAACCCCTGGTCTGATGGGAACATGCGGGTTTTTGAGTCCATAAACTGTCTCCGAAACGTGCACATGTGTGACATCAAGTCACCTCTTGAAGGTGATGTGTTGGAAGCAGCAAAAATGAGTGTAAGTATCAGAGTGACTTTGACAAGGGCCAGGTTGTGACGGCTAGACGACTGGGTCAGAGCATGGCAGGTTTTGTGGGGAGTTCCTAGTATGCAGTAGTTAGTACCTACCAAAAGTGGTCCAAGTGTGGGATAATCGGTGTACCAACGACAAGGGCCAGGGTGCCCAAGGCTCTAGCCAGATGGAAGTACTTCCGGGCCAATCCTATTGTAAAGTAGGGATTACCAATCCAAGCAGCTCTCTCTGGTGGCCCCACGGGACTACAACTCCCATTATGCCCTGCGGGTAACCATGTGGGAATCCTGGTCTGGGTGTGCTGCCATCTACTGTATCGGGGAAGCCATTACTCTGAATACAATGTCTCCCCCTGTTCCTTAATTACACTGGCCTCCCAGTCCAGTACTGGATCATGCACCAGCCCACACCTGTCGTTCACTACAGTATTCACCCCTTGGAAGTTACAGCTTGTTCATTAGAACAATCGAGACGAGAACAGGCCATTCAGCCCAACAAAGCTGGCCAGTCCTATCCACTTATTTCTTCCAAAAAAACATCAAGTTGAGTTTTGAAATTCCTAACATCTTACGGTCTACCACACTACTTGATCACTTATTCCAAGTGTCTATCGTTTCCAACTGTGTCCTCATATTCTTGATGAACTCATTTTAAAGTCACAGTCTCGATCCACTGGACTAATTCCCTTCATAATTTTAAACACTTCAGTCAGGTCTCCTCTTAATCTTCTTTTGCTTAAACTGTAAAAGCTCAGCTCTTATAGATAGATAGATAGATAGATAGATAGATAGATAGATAGATAGATAGATAGATAGATAGATAGATAGATACTTTATATATATAGTATGTAATCTTTCCTCATAATTCATCCCCTGTAGCCCTGGACTCGGCCTAGTTGCTCTTCTCTGGACCTTTTCTTGTGCTGCTGTGTCCTTTTTGTAGTCTGGAGACCAAAACTGCACCCAGTACTCCAGATGAGGCCTCACCAGTGTGTTATAAAGGTTGAGCAGAACCTCCTGTGACTTGTACTGCACACATCAAGGCGCTATATAACCTGGCATTCTGTTAGCCTTCTCAATGGCTTCTGAACACTGTGTGGAAATCGATAGCTTAGAGTCCACTATGACTCCTAAATTCTTCTCATAAGGTGTACTCTCGATTTTCCAACCGCCCATTGTGTACTCAAACCTCACATTTTTACTTCCTATACGTAACACTGTTTTCATATCTTATTGTCCCATCACAGTGGATCTAATGTGGCTTTTGTGACACTGATCAACAAAAAAAAAGTCTCTTTAATGTCAACATGAAAACAGAACTCTGCAAGGTGGTCTAAATGAATTACAAATATGAAACACAACATAAACAATTGCACAAGTATTTAGCAGAAGACCACTGTGACCACCTTTAGTCTGTGCTCAGCTCTGTCTGTCACATCTCCTCTCTGCCATTTCTCCCTATTCTGTTTTGCCACCCTGCTCAGCTCTGTCAGGCGTCATGGCGCTGATGAGTGAACAGCCTCAGTTGGATTGAGATGTGAAGTCTGACTCGGCCACTCCAGCACATTCACAGTGTTGTGTTTCTAACTGCCATTCCTGTGGAGCTTTGGCTTTATGCTTGAATTGTTGCTGTCTTGTTGCATGACAAATCTTCTACCGAGGTGCAGGTTTCTTGCAGACGGCAACCAGAATGTTGCCGGTTTGAATCCTGTAAACACCAGAAGTGACTCTGCTCCATTGGGCCCTTGAGCAAGACCATTAACCTTCATCCTGGGTATGACGTTAATCTGCCAGCAGGTCCTCCAATTTACAGGGATAGCCTTGGAGCTGGTGGCAGGATTGGCAGTCCAGACACCATAAAAAAACTTCACACTGTTCCATGTGGTGCTGGGTTGTCACCCACTGCACTCGGGTCCCAATCCGTGTGGTGTGGTGGGTGTGACAACCTCTCTCTCTCTCTTACTGCATTCATTTTACCTTCACAAGCCTTCCAGAGCCTGCTGCAGAGAAGCATCTCCACAGTCTGATGTGGCCAATGTCATGCTTCACAGTGGGAATGGTGTGGTGTTAAATTATGTGTAACCTTCTCTTTAGTTGGATGGCCAAGAAGCTCAAATTTATTTTTATCAGACCACAGACTCTCCATCCAGCTGACTTCAGAGCTCCCCTCCTGCCTTCTGCCAAAGTGTTTTTTCCTTTTTGCCGCTCTCCCATAAAGCTGTGACTGGTGAAGCAGCAGCTGTTGCCTGCACAGCTTCCTCCAACCGAAACTGCTTCAGCGTTGTCACGGGTGGTCCTGGTGGTCTCCCTCCTTGTCTTCGTTTTTGTGGAGGACCTGCTGTAGCAGATTTACAGCTCTGTCTGGATATTCGGTAACTTTTTTGTTTTTCTCCATTCTTTCCATCAACGCTTTTTTCATTTCTTCTTTTGTTTTCATTCTGCAGTTTAGACCACCATCCTGACTCACCACACGTTGGCCCTTCAGGGACATTTAGGCTGCAATCCAATAAAATCCCAGACAGGTGACCTCCATTGAACCGACTCTGGGACTTCTAAAGCCAACTGGCAGCACCAGTAATCATTTAGGGGCGTCAGGTTAAAGGGGGTGACGAGTTATGTGATCGAGTGTTGTGTGTGTTAGATTTCTAATTGATTGAGACCACTTTGCAGAGACCCGTTTTCACATTAAAGAGTCTCAATGACGTGTGGTGAGGTTCATGGCTGGTGATTTGCAAATATATGAACCCAAAAGAGCAGATTATTCACTACACAACTGGCACATTGACTACTGGTTATGTTTCATATCTCATCAGCATTCTTTACTTATACACATCGGTAAGGCGCATATTTTGATAAGAAAGAACATTACGTTTATAACAGAGAGAGAGAGTGGAGAGAGCGCATTTGCTCCTCACCCTCCATGTGTTCTAAATTTGCCGTTGCAATTCCACAATTCATACTCATTCAATACAAATGAAAAGTATAGAATGGTGTACAAAAAAAAACGATTTCAATTTTGACCTTAATTGAAATATTTAGTTGTTTTTAAAAGCTTTTAATTCTGATGCTTTAATCAGTTTTAATACAAACTGTTCAACAAAAGGATAACAAGAAAAACAAAGGAATATTTTTTTATGGTCAAAATTTGGTTCTTAAATATTGGATTGTTTTTTTCTTAGTCTGATTCCATTTTTTTTTTATAAAATTAAAAACCGTTTATGGTCTTACCTTTAGTTATAAATGAAGTCCATGCGCCTATCCTTCTTCACGAAAATCCCCGTCACTTTCTTGTAAAAGTCCTCCTTATTTTCCTTTAGTTTTAAAAGTCTCTCCGCCTCAATGGAGATTATCAACCAAGAAGAACAGCAGCGACGAGCACCTGTTGGGCTCACATGCGCCCCCTTCAGGGCGGCACGGTACTGTCTGCCTCACCTTGGGCCTTCTTACTGCGGTTTTATGTCCGATCAGCAAGACTAAATAAGTCACACACATTCATTAAAGATATCAGCCAGACTGTGGAACATCAGGGTGTATAATAGACGTGTCTGCCAACATTATATCGGTGACATACAGAGAGACCGCAACAGACACGCGCCGATCACATGCATCAACCCTGTGTGTGAGGAGAGCGCAGTCCGAGTGAGGTGAGGCTCGTCGCTGCTGCACCTCACATTTATCCTTTGCATTTGAACAGGAAATGCGGCAATTCACCGATTTTGACTATTAAAATTATCAAAATTATTGGAATCATACAGAAAACAAATTTATAGCACAGACCAGTGGACACATTTATTTTATGTTATCATTATTAGTTTTTTTTACTTTTCATGATGACGGTGAGGCTCTGCCTCCCCTGACCGCACATCCCTAAAGAGTCTTGTTCTGCTGATCAGTCACAAAAAGGTAAATGAAATGGGCTGTGGTTAAATGTTGTACGACAATAAAGTGTGGAAACCTCTTGGGGGTGATTATGTTTTATCAGCGACAGATCAGCTGATCTGGTGCCCCCCTGCACAGCTGTTTCCAGTGGCCTTGACCAGGAATTCTTAGCGTCACAGGTCGGTAATGTCAGCCTCCCTGTCTACAGAGCTGTGCCATACGGATGCACTGGATGGTCTTCTAGTTCATCTCGCCTTCTTTAAATTCCTCCAGATGTCCTGCCGCTCTTTATTAAGACTCCCTGTATTTCTGCATGCGGCCTGCACCCCTGTATCTCATCTTTTCAAAGATGTCCCACTCCAGCTGTACGACTTGGTGTCTTTTTCGAGATTCTTCCCGACATTTTCTTTAAAGAAGAGACTTAGGTCATCAGACTCAGATGCGCTTCCTCCTAATTTCCCTTTCATTTGGTTGCTGTTGGACCAAACACCGGACCACTGGATGCCAGAGATGGTGTGTCCAAGATCTCTGCTGGGGTTTTCACACACTACAGCCTTCAGAGTGTATTCGGAGAATTGCATAATTAACCCCAAAAAATGCAACGAGACAACCCAATCTCTCTGTCTCGTGCCATCAGGTCCAGAATAAGATGCCACCTTCCGAGAGGGTCTCACTTTTATACTCGTCAGACCAGGAGGGGCGGGGCTTCCTTGCCCTTAAGGGGCAGTTTCTCGAGGCTGTGAGGGAAAAGAGAGACAAGCCTGTTAGCGACAGCGCCCCCTCTCATCTCGGGGTGGTATTACTTACTTTAGGTGGGCCCAGAAGGCAGGCATGCATGACAACGTAGAACCATGTACCATTGTAACAAATACATCATGACACAATTATCAGTAAACCTGAGTTCTGATAAATTAAACACAGAAAGAGCAAAAACAAACTCAGGGAAGAATTCAACATTATATTTACACAGCAACAAATGGACTAAATAAACAAGAAATAAACTTGAGCCTGGCTGTGCCACACCAGTGTTTGACTCTTCGGTTTATGATTTTGGTTTTACGTCTGAGGTTTCTTCATGAGAGTCTTGCCTTCTCTTTATTGACCGTTGCCAGTTAATAAAATGATGAGCTGATCTCCTGCTTCCATTTTTATTTGATGCCAGCACCACAATGGCAGAAGGTAAATTATTTTGGTGGTTGGCAGCTGGCTGGCATGTCATTTTTCTAACCCACTTTATCCAGGGCAGGACTTTGGGGGTCTGGAGCCAATCCCAGCGAGTATGGTGCACAAGGCAGGAACAAACCCTGCACACACACACACACACACACACACACATGGGCAAACTCAGCATCACCAATACACCTAACCAATGAGAGGAAGCCCACCCAGACACAGTGAGAACCTGCCAGCTCCACACAGGGAGGACTCGGGGTGTGAACCTTAGTGTCCTTAATGCAAGGCACCAGCACTACCCCTGCGCCCACTTCCATCCATCCATCCATTATCCAACCCACTATATCCTAACTACAGGGTCACGGGGGTCTGCTGGAGCCAATCCCAGCCAACACAGGGCGCAAGGCAGGGAACAAACCCTGGGCAGGGTGCCAGCCCACTGCAGGCCCTGGCCCACTTGAATCCTGATATTCCTTTCAAGAGCAGGACTGCGAGTACCTGAAGTCTTCAGTCATGCCAGCCGTCCCCCACATTTCTGTGTTTGCAGCCCCTCAGGTGGATTGTCCTGGGCTGCCCGTGTCAGCGTGGCTCTCTGCACGTGTGCCCAATTCTCAATCAACCTGCACAAAAAGTAACGTAACATTCGTTAAAACCTGCTCAGTCCAGTGAAGGGCGGCAGTGGGGTTATGCCCGCAGCACTGGGCACAAGGCAGGAGACACAGTCCTCGAAAGGGTCAGCTGACCCCCAGCCACACAAAGGGGCCAATTTAGAGTCACCGGCTAAACCTGCAGGAGGGCCGAAGCACCAGGAATAGCAGTGACAACTTCACTCAGACAGCAACTCATTGGATCCAAAAGCACGCTGGCTCAAAACACCCATAGGAGACCCCCAGGCCCTGCTCAGCTGGTGTCCTGCATTGATTGTAGATTTTGCATTTTTTGTTTAATGTTGCCGTTTATTTAGTATTTCTTTCACAGTCCAGAAGTTATGAAGGCATCTTCCCCAGTGTCATGTCTGCAGTGCCTGACTGAAGCCGCACAGAGAGCACGTATGATTGGGGGGCTCATATCATTTTTGCCTTTCACCCCCATCCCCCACCTGTATATGTGTCCCTCCACTGACGAGCCCCCGTCACACAGTGGTCTCCTCATGGGTTTCCCCTTCAGACGCAGCAGCACCGGCATCTGCTGCATTCCAAGTCTGAAGTTTACACCCGGCGAGCGTTGATTTTCTGTTTATCATCATTATTTTTTTTTTGTTTTGACGGGTTGGCCGTGCAGTTTTGGTAACTTAAGTCTGCCATTTGTCTCTTTGCCACTCCTGCAGCATTCCAGCCTAATTAGCCGCTGGTTTTGTTATATGCCCTCAGGCTATTGTGTTCTTGGAGACAATGTGAAGACCGCCACTCTTCTCCTCCTATTTAGAGTTTCTGAGACACAAAGGCGAGCGTTCGAAGAGGAGGAGGAGTGCAGCCATTGTATAAAGCAGCTGGCGGCGACCTGGTGCTGCCCCACTCTCCAGTGGCCCTTGAGTTTCTTCCCAAGGAAAAACCAGTAAATATCGGTGTTATATAGTGCCTTTCACAGCATCACAAGCCTCTTCACAGCCTACAAGAAAACAACACTAAATACAAGCAATTATTCTGAGCCACCGGACATCAGAGCACCAGGACCCTCGAACTCGGGGCACTTCATCTAATTTCAGTCTCAGCGTTCTCAGCCAGTCCACTTGTGAGGATCTGAGCGTGCCAGGCGTCTTTAGCTTCTGTAGTGCCCTTTCATAATAATTATGCAATATGACTTGTTTTTTGTATTGCGCTTTTTACTGAGTGCTGTAAATGATCCCAAGCCCCCTTTTTATATAGCGCCTTTCATAGTGTGCACTACCGCAGAGCGCTTTTCAAAGCAAACCCGTCTTTAAAGGACCACTCACTGTGAGCACTGCCACTGGCTGCTTTATTACGTTTTACCATGGCGTTCTTCTAAAGTAATACGGCAAGCATATCAGTCTGTTCCTTTTTTTGTGTTAGGTGATGTTTTAAGTAAACTTGACTTATTTAGTGTCATTACAGCATGTGATTTTTAGAGCAGCGAATGACACTTTTGTAGTGAACTTTCTGTAAAGAGTGCTTTACAAAAAGTATTTCTTTTACGGCAGCTTTATTTGATATAACGCCATTTGGAGGTGAGCGACATCAGAGGGCCCAGTTCAAGTCAGTCAGCGAGTCAGTGCTGCTTTATTTAATATAGTGCCTTTCATAGCAGGCGTAATGACAGCATGGTAATATCTTTTATTTCATATAGTGCCTTTCATAGCAGGTGTAATGACAGCATGGTGATATCTTTTATTTCATATAGTGCCTTTTCATAGCATGCATGATGACAGAGTGGTGACATCTTTTATTTCATATAGTGCCTTTCATAGCAAGCATAATCACATCAAGGTGACATCTTTTATTTCATATAGTGCCTTTTATAGCAAGTATAGTGACAGTGTGGCGACATTTTTTATTTCATATAGTGCCTTTCATAGCAAGTGTACTCACATCATGGTGACATCTTTTATTTCATATAGTGCCTATTATAGCAAGTAAAGTGACAGTGTGGTGACATCTTTTATTTCATATAGTGCCTTTCATATCAGGTGTAATGACAGTATGATGACATCTTTTATCTCATATAGTGCCTTTCATAGCAAGCGTAATCACATCATGGTGACATCTTTTATTTCATGTTGTGCCTTTTATAGCAAGTATAGTGACAGTGTGGCAACATTTTTTATTTCATATAGTGCCTTTCATAGCAAGTATAGTGACAGTATGGTGACATCTTTTATTTCACATAGTGCCTTTCATAGCAGGTGTAATGACAGTGTGATGACATCTTTTATCTCATATAGTGCCTTTCATAGCAAGCATAATCACATCAAGGTGACATCTTTTATTTCATATAGTGCCTTTCATAGCAAGTGTAATCACATCATGGTGACATTTTTTATTTCATATAGTGCCTATTATAGCAAGTAAAGTGACAGTGTGGTGACATCTTTTATTTCATATAGTGCCTTTCATAGCAAGCATAATCACGTCATGGTGATATCTTTTATTTCACATAGTGCCTTTCATAGCAGGTGTAATGACAGTGTGATGACATCTTTTATCTCATATAGTGCCTTTCATAGCAAGCGTAATCACATCATGGTGACATCTTTTATTTCATGTTGTGCCTTTTATAGCAAGTATAGTGACAGTGTGGTGACATTTTTTATTTCATATAGTGCTTTTCATAGCAAGTAAAGTGACAGTGTGGTGACATCTTTTATTTCATATAGTGCCTTTCATAGCATGCATAATGACAGCATGGTGACATCTTTTATCTCATATAGTGCCTTTCATAGCAAGCATAATCACGTCATGGTGACATCTTTTATTTCATGTTGTGCCTTTTGTCACATGTCACTTTTTGTGAGCGGCGAGCAGCATTGTCACTGACTGACCAGCATTGTCTGCTCTTTGCCAGTCGTCCCCGTGGTGCTCTTAGACGCGAGTCTTTTCCTGTCGTCTCCCACCACCTCCTGCTTTGTGTTCTTGGGCCGCCCTCCTGGCCTCGTCCTCTCCAACTTATTTACAGTGGAAAGAACTGAAGATCAAAATCACCAGCAGATCCTCTAGAATCTTCAAAATTGTACGGACTGAATGTGTAGATGACTGGGCTAAAATCGCACCTGAAGCCTGGGAGAGATGCGCTCCTTCATATAGGAAACGTCTCGCAGTTGTCACTGCAAACAGAGGCTTCTCTACTGAGTGTTAAGTAAACTCCAGTTAGCGGGTCCACTACTTTTTTTTTTCTGTAACCTTCCACTTTATTGCACAAAATGTTTTTATGGATTGGAATGTCACGATTTCTTGGGTTGCATTGTTTTATTGAATTTTTATCGATAACGACGTCAGGTCTAAACTTCATGTGTGTTTAATGAGAAGATTGTTGGCATGTGGAATGTCATTTCCCCCACCATAGTGTCATTGCAGGGTCCGGTTCAGGTCGTTGCGTCTTTAGTTTGTAGTCTGTACCAACTCTGCCACAAAGTGCTTTTCAGGCTCAATGAGTTTGTTCTGTATGGTGCCTTTCATAGCAAGCATTAGCACAGCAATTTGCACATGAGCGCAATTGCAAGTCATTTTCAAAAAACACATCTTCTTTTTCATATAGCGCCTTGTAAAGTTCCACATGCCTACCTGGATGGGCTGCCTCACATTGAGACCCAAGAGCTGCTGTGCAGTGGGTGACGCCTTAGCACCACACCAGTTTCATTCCCCAACAGGCCTGACCCCATTGCCTCTTCGATGGTTTTGACTCTTCTGGGGATGAAGATCCAGAGGGGGGCATCTGCTGGTTTAGAAAGATTCACAGATCTTGACTTGGCTGACGATGCTGTGATCTACACAGGAGGCTCTGATCGGGGCGCTCGAGAGACTGAGCGAGGAGTCTGAGTGTCTGGACTGGCGAGTGTCCTGATAAAAACCAAGATGCAGGCCTTTAATGACCTCTTGGGCACAGCCATCAGCAGTGTGTCTGTCTGTGGAGAGAGTGTCAACCTCATCGAGAGGTTTACTTACCTTGACAGTGACATTCATGTCTCTGGTGACTCTTCTATGAAGTCAGTAGACGGATTGGGAGAGCATGGGGGGGTCATGAGGTCGCTGGAAAGGGGTGTGTGGCACTCCTGATATCTATGCAAAAGGATGAAGGTCCAAGTCTTTAGAGTCCTGCTGCTTCCTGTTTTGCTATACGGTTGCGAGACATGGATGCTATCCAGTGACCTGAGATGAAGGCTGGACTCCTTTGGTACTGTGTTTCTTCGGAAAATCCTTGGGCACCGTTGGTTTGACTTTGTGTTGAATGAGTGGTTGCTCATGGAGTCCCGAATGAGACACATTACCAGCATTGTGATGAAGCATCAGTTACGGCACTACGGCCATGTGGCACATTTCCCTGAGGGTGACCCAGCTCGTAAGATTCTTATTGCTGAGGACCTGAGTGGCTGGACCAGATCAAGGGGACAGTCATGTTATATAATTACTGGCTGCAGCAGATAGAGGGTCATTTCTGGAGGGTGGGACAGGACTGCGTGTCTGCCTGGGGGGATGCCAACTGGGATCCTGAGCTGTTTTGTTGTGTGGTGGGTGCGGCAATGCATTGTACCAGTGCATGCTCCCCAACCTGACAGGACTGACCTTGTAAAGTGAGGGCTGGGAAAGGTGCTATATAAATAAAATGTATTATTATTATTATTATTATTATTATTGTTATTATTATCATCATTAAAGTGCTTCTCTGTGGTGCATTTTGTAGCAAGCACAATCACAGCAGCACATCTTTAAGCAGCAGTAGCCGCACTGTCACATGTTGTCACCATGAAACTCTCAACTTGCACATCCAACCAACATGTCTCTGGTTCCCTGAGAAACAGGAATGGAAGACAGGAGCCACAAACATGCTACCTGGTGTACCACTTCTCAAAGCAAAGGGGATGAGAAAGCAGGGCCTACACCTCCACATACGGCCTGTTCATACTCTGAAAAGTCAAGAAAATGGAGAAATAATCACAGTAAGGACAGAATGCCCTCAGTTTTATATAGTGCCTTGTAGTGGAAATTGTGCAGTCAGGAGTGCTGGATGGCTGGATTAATGGCTCAGGACCACCAGAAGTCTTAAAGCTTTGATGCGGATGCTTATGACTTAGGGACGGGTGCGCCGAGTTCTGAATTAGGAGGCAGGAGATTTACAGTGGCTTGAGAAAGAAAGAAAGAAAGAAAGAAAGAAAGAAAGAAAGAAAGAAAGAAAGAAAGAAAGAAAGAAAGAAAGAAAGAAAGAAAGTTGAATTTTGAATTGAACTTCATTAATCAATAATCAACACATCATTTACCATGTCGTAAGTAAAAAAAAAACTAACCCCAAAAAGAAAACAATACCTAGTTCAGCGTTTCTCAACCTTTAAGTATTTGCGACCCGAGTTTTCATAACAGTTTTAATCGCGCCCCCCCCTAACATTTTTTTGAAACCCTAATAAAATTTATTCCAATATTTTTTGCTGCCGATACACCGCTACAAGTTTAAAATTTTCCTACGAATAGCGAAATTACGCCACATATGGCAACATTCGCGCCCCCTTTTTTGTTACTTCACGTCCCACAGTTTTAGAACCGCTGACCTAGTTCATATTTCAAATAAGAACAATCAACTCATTATCCGCCGGTCCGCCTCATGAACACACCGCCTGTCTGCATTTGCGGACATTTTGTAAAATTTACTGTATTTTCTAAGTACACTCGGGATTTCACAAGGCCATGTGTCACACTGCCTGTTTGATTGGGTTAGAGAAAGAAAGAAAGAAAGAAAGAAAGAAAGAAAGAAAGAAAGAAAGATTTAGGAATTGAGACCCCCCCCCCCCCCCCCCCCAGTCAGCAAGTGGGTGCCCATCACCTGTACAGGTAGGTGTGCACAGGGCTGCTGGGTTTCTTCTTTGTTTCTGGTGTCCTTTGTACTTCGTCTACTTCTCCCCTTCTTAACCCCCACCCCCCACTGAAAGGTGAAATAAGAAAGCCCCCCCCCCCCCACAGTGGTTTAAGCCATTGACAAACCCAAACTCTCTCATCATCCTCATCAATGTCCTGAGCAAGAGCGACAAAGAAGAGGGTTAATTAAAAAGGGATTTCACTTAGGGGGCACAATTAAAAGCTTAGCTGAAACAAAGCCCAGCAGGCACTGCGGCCCAGTATGGGCAACGATTGAGACCCCCTCACCCCCCACCCTGTACAAGACTCAGCCTGAAGGATTTCTCAAGATAGGCAGCCTTAACGCATGTGGCCACAGAGTTTCATTTTGAATTGTTGGGACGCAATATCAGATAAAGACTGAAGGTTTGACGAGGACGCGTTTGTGGCAGCTGCTGTGTCTGCCCCATGTGGGGGGCTGCTGTGTTCTTAAGAGTTCTGTGGTGTGTCCTGTGATTTGGGCTTTTATAGCAGCTGTACGGTGCCTTTAAATAGGATTCACACTCTTGGACATTTTCACATTTTATTGTTGTACGACATTGAATTAATTAGGCAGATCAACGGAACAAGGATCTTCAATGTCAAAGTGAAAACAGATCCCTGTGGAGTGGTCTAATGAATTACTACAGAGAAAAAAATGATGGGATAGCCCTTATCTCGTACGTACGTGAAAATAGATGGGAGTGACGTCAAACTGAAGCGCCTTAGCCTTGGTAAAGACGTAATCAGGTAGCCCCGAAGTGCACTTTTCTATTTTTTTAGTCTAACTTTATGTCATACATACGTGAAAACATCTCGTACGTACTCAAAAGTATTCCCGGACATGCAAGATATTTTCATGTACGTATGAGAAAAGGGCTGTCCCATCATTTTTTTCACTGTGCAGTTTAGAGTTTCCATAAATTACAAATATAAAACACAAAATAACCAATGACATAAGCATTCACCCCCTTTAAAATCATCACTGTGGCACGTTGTCTTAAATACACACCGTGAAGCCTGCCGGTGACGGTACCGGGCTGTGACAGAGCTTCACTGCAGCAGGTTCTGGAAGGTCTGTGAGGGGAAAATGAATTCAGCAAAATACGGGGGACGCCCTGTGGCTTGGGAGGAGGTTTGTTTTCCAGATAAACAACAGCAACAGCAGCAAGTATAAAGCCATAGCTACACAGGAAAGGCTTCAAAACAACAACGTGAACATCCTGAAGCCATCAAGTCTCATTATCAAGACTGTCTTCTAACTTGGATACTGGTTGGAGTAAAAACCTGCAGCAATTGCAGCCCACCAAGACCGTGAGTGAAGATCCCTAAACTAGATGGGCTAGACCAGGGGTAGGCAATGGCGGTCCTGGCACCCATGTTTAGTGCCAACCCAGTTTCCCAATGAGAAGTCAATTAACACTTACCTGCCTCATGTTAGTGGTCTCGTTTGTTAAGGTTTTGAACCATTCATTACTTATTTTAGTCTTTGACAGCCGTGGTCAGCATTTTTAATAATGTCTCTTTATTAGCAATGAGATGCAAATAACAAAGGGACCAGCAGTTCTTCATCTAGCTCATTGGTCTCAAACTTCAGTCCTGGAGGACCACAGGGGCTGCAGGTTTTCATTCTAACCCTTTTCTTAATTGATGACCAGTTTTTGGTGAGGCCAGCTCACCCTGTGGTGTGTGTGTGTGTGTGTGGATCCCAATGCCCCAGTGCAGTGACGGGGAAATTGTGCTGTAAAAATGGCGCCATCCTTTGGATGAGACGTAAAACCGAGGTGCTGACTCTCTGTGGTCATTGAAGATCCCAGGGCATCCTTCATAAATAGAAGGGTGTATCCCAATGTCCTGGCTAAATTGTCTGCCATGGCCTAGTCATCATCCCCTGTCTCTAACTGGCTATCTATCTCTCACTCTTTCACCACCTAACAGGTAATGCGTGGTGAGCATACTGGTGCAAAAATGGCTGCTATGGCATCATCCAGCTCGATGCTACACACTAGTGGTGGTTGAAGTGACTCCCCACTCAATGATGCACTTTCAGTTGTAAGAAAAGTGCTGTATAAATATAAAGAATTATTATTATTATTAAAGTTGCTATAATAATAATTTTTTGCATTTATATAGCGCTTTTCTCACTACTCAAAGGGCTCAGCAATTGCAGGTTAAGGGCTTTGCTCAAGGGCCCAACAGAGCAGAGTCCCTATTGGCATTCTGATTGCCAGTGCAGATCCCTGGCCTCACAGCCACCACTCCGCCTGTAAAAACAAAAGAACGATTGACCACTTTGGGGTGATTGGCCCACCTATGGTTCCCAGCAGGCCTCTGTGCTGTACTGTATTTCATTTTTATCTTCTGTAAAAGAAAAAGACACAAGAGAGATTATAAACGGTTGGGGCACCTGAAGGTGTTCCCCATATAACAAAAAAAAAGGGTGCCATAAACGTGGAGACGCTTCTTCAGACGCGAGACTGATTCCAACATGGTGCTGGAGTGAGCGCGAGAGAAGTTTGAAGTGACATCCGTGATGGTCTGTCTGTCAGTCAGCCCTTCTGTAGATGGAGGCGTTACGTCCCATGCGCACTTGTGCGACACTTGGTATACACTTGAATTGAGAGTTCATCAGGACCGCATCTTCTAGTAGCATGTTGTGCCTCCTTTAGGTTTCAGAACATGGACATGGAATCTGATTGCAAGAGGGTCGGCCCCTGCGAAGTCCCCATTGCATTGAAGCATTATGGGTGGGTCCCCTGTGAAGTCCAGATCAGCTTAAAGTACACTACTGGTCAAAAGTTTTAGAACACCTCAGTTTTTATGGAAATGCATGCAGTTTAATGTTTTGTGAAACCATGCCATGGAACAAATAAACAAAGGGAAATAAAAAGAAAAGTTAAGGAATTATTCATTTTGTTCACATTTTTGTTTCATCAAAGTAGCCAAACTGTGGTAACCTTTTGATTCAGAATGCCAGTCACTCTGTGCAAGTCAATAGAACCCAAGACCACCCCAGACAGTTGGTGTCACACACTGAGGAACCATCCTGTCACCAACTCGATGGCGTACAAACACCCTGCGTGATGAACTAAGGATTTCAAATTTGGATTCATTGGTCTAAAAGACTTTCTTCCAGTCTGCAGTGATCCACAACCGGTATTTCAAGGCCCTATTTTGTCCTTTAAGGAATGGCTTTCTTCCTGCCACTGTCCCTGTCAAACCTGCAGCACAAAGACTACGCTTCTCAGTAGAAACTGAGACTTGCTTCCAGTGTTATGAATGAACTACAGTGGACCCTTGACTTATGAACTCAATTCGTTCGCGAGGGCTGGTTGTAACTCAACTTGGTTGTAAGTCAAGACTATTTTTCCCATAAGAAATAATGCTTTCCGAACCGCCCACAGCAACACTTACTTAACTTTTTTTAATAGAAAAGGGTTGTATAATGTGTATAATTTACCAAAAACACCAATAATTTTTCTAATGTACTAACCAAAAAGTTATAAAAAGTGCCTAACCTACCAGAAACAACAATTTCATACTGTACTCACCATTTAAGTTGACATCTTTGGCTTGCAGGAAGGAAGGAGGAGGAGAATGAAATGGAAGGTGGTTATTGTTTGGAAGGAGTTTCCTTATACAAATCTTTTCTTTGTAAAATTGTCGAGATGGTGGATTTCGACATGCTGTACATATTAACGAGATCGGTCACATGAACGCCACTCTCATATTTCCACACAATTTCCTTCTTCGTTTCGATTGTGATCGCTTTCTTTACCTTTGTTACCTTCGCTTCCTTCCTTAGCAATTATCGAAAAAAATTATATAAATCACTGCACTGACCGAAATTACGTCCACAAACACGTGTCTGGGCTCCGACTGACGCTTACAAACGCTCTTGGCTGTTTGTTTACAATCGCACAAGCAGATACATGTGACCGCATTCGGGTTGTAACACAAGATGTTGGTCGTAATTCAAAGCAAAAAGTTTGGTCGTAAAGCAAGTTGTTCGCATGTCAGGCCGGTCGTATATGAAAGGTCGACTGTAGTTCAAAAGAGCGCGTTCATTGGACAAGCTCATTTTTCTAAGCACGGTGAACTTAACGTAACATATTTGCAAGTGAAGAACTTGAACGTGAGCGAGTTCAGTTTAATGTGACATTCTGGATCGGGTTTAAGTCCAGATCAAACGTTTTGCTTTACCCTGTAAAGTAGGGGTGAAGCCGAATTCGAATACGGTATTCAGAGCACAAATAGTCGATTTTTATAAATATTTATCTCGTACGTGTTTTTTGCCATTTATTTGTATTCGGAAAAAATAACGTCAAATCAAATCGGCCCTGTCTGTGTCTGTATGCTTGTAATTAAGCTGCACCACTGCTCCACTTTGCTTTTAGGAAAATGTTGGACTTCGCAAGGCCACTTTATATTTTTCCCTGTTGGACATGCAATAAATTACGTGAATTTTGACCAGTAGCGTAATAAGTTAGTTCACCTACACGCTGGTTACACAGTCACCATTTGCGTCACACGGTTGTAAATAGAGCGGTAATTTTTATGTACGCTTGCATCTATTTAATTTCTTTTTTGCCCGGGAAGATATTAGCATATATGGTTATACATGTTTGTTGTTGGGTGTAACTCAATACAGTGTATTTAAATAAAAAAGTCTTCATAATTATTGTATTTTATTCAAGAACACTGTAATAGCCTAATATAAGGCATGAACAATTGAAAAAAGTAAACTCATGGGTCATTTATTCTCACTCCTTAAAAAATACAAAATGAACTGAACATGAACTAGTTCAAAACTGAAATGGTGAACTATGAATGTGAATGTATTCATTTTAATCTTTGTGAACTGAGCTTTGAGCGAGTGCTTGTGAGGTGTGAACTTGCACAACACTGCTGGATTCTTTCGACCTGTGATCATGCAAGCTGGTGATCCTCAGAAACTTGTCTTCTGATTGGCTTGTGACGTTGGGTCTGCCAGATCTCTTCCTATCGGAGTTTCTTCCAGTTTCTAATTGCCTTTGGATTGTGTAGGACATCATTGGACTCACTGTCACTTTGATTTGTTTGCAGTTTCTCTAAATGAAAGGCTTACATTTCTAAGGGTAATAATGCTGTGTCTCATTTCATTTGTCAGTTGCCGTTTTCTTGTCTTTATCCTTGGAATATTGTCAGAGGGTGTAGTAACACAGTCTGTTCCAGCTCTGCTTTAAGACAGTCAGAGGGTTTTTTTAAGTAATCAACCCAAGTTAGGACACCTGTGCAAATTGCTTCTTTTAACTTGTAAGGCTTAATTTGCTTTAACTGCTACAGGACATCTGTAGGTTGTAACCTATTAGGCCCATTTGTAATAGTTTCCCTTATCGTTGAAGCAATTGAGTGGGTGGAAGCAATCTCCATGAAGTTCTGATCACGTTGAAGCATGCAGTCTCTATAGTCGGTGGGGAACTGAATGTAAGCTGATGTTTACTTCTGATACAGTAAATCCTGAAACGCTGCTACTGAACTGTTTTAAAATTTGGGTTTATCGTTACCTTTCCAGTCAGACACACTCTGCCGTTCAGATGTTCTTCTTTGTGTATCGGGGCCCTAATGTCTGCCACACCATCAGGCTGCCTCCACCAGCCTGTACAATTGAAACCCAACAGGCACCTTGGACTTATGCAAAATTCTGTTCCTTTTTCAGCTAGATGCAAAAAGAGCTGAGATTCATCTGACTAGGCGACTTTTTTTGACTCCTCAGCGGCCCAGCTTTGATGCATCCGTGTCCACTAGGTACACACCGTTGAAAGAACACGACTTGACACAGAAGAAGGTTTGGGGCAACCTCCCATATATTTGGAGTATGGCTGCAAAAATATCCATCCATCCATCCATTTTCCAACCCGCTTAATCCGAACACAGGGTCACGGGGGTCTGCTGGAGCCAATCCCAGCCAACACAGGACATAAGGCAGGAACCAATCCCGGGCAGGGTGCCAACCCATCACAGGCTGCAAAAATATGAGAAACAAAAAAGATAAATGTGAGCTTGTTACAAGATGTGAGTCCAAAACAGAACTGATTGACAGAAGGAATACGGCGGCTTTTAATATCAGGTAGGGGAAATGATGTCATCTGGACAGGAACCAGAAGTGATGTCATCGAGCTCAGGTGGAATTTCCCCTGTTTTCTCTGCAGGGACAAAAGAGAAAGGATTAGCGCACTCTGCCATCCCCTGGTTTGGCATGGAATCACCTTCTTTCAAGTCCTTTAGCTGCTTCCCATGAGCACGTGTGTGACAACACATATTTCTTGTTTGTCGAAGACAACATCAGCACCTAATGTGATCTTCGGCTGCTGTAGCCTATTTGGCACAAAGTCCTCACAGTGCTTGTGTTCTGAGATGACAATCTGATATTGACTTGTGCGATTCTCTTTCGACCCTCCCTCTCACGGGTGGGTTTTTACTTTCTCGTATACGAAGTATAGGGGAAGTATTGTAATCGTCCAAAAATTCGATTTCAAGATTTTGATGAATCTCAACATTTTAGACCTCCGAGTCCAAAAATACCATTTTTGGAATTATGTCTGTGTATGTATGTAAACATGATAACTTGAGTACGCTTTCACTTGGGTCAACCAAATTTTGCATACAAGTATTAGGTACAAAACGTAGATTTCTATTAACTTTTGAACTATTTCCGGAAGTGGTACTTTACCTTTTATTCATGCAGCTGCAGAGTCCGATTTATTCAATTGTACTTTTTATAATAATTGTTCAATATATTATTTATTGATTTGATTTGTTATTGATGGTTCTTTAATGTATAGAATATAAAAATATAATCATCGTCTTGTGGTTTACTCCTCAAATATCCATCCTCATACCTGAGTATACAAGAAAGTCGATGGGAGACCACTCCCGATTTTTTACTTTTGTCCCCATTCTCGGTAACCTCTTGAAGTGGTTGTGCATTAAAAGCCTGTGACGGTAACCATTTGTGAGATGCTAGAACCGACATGCCTGATGTCAGAGCTCAGATTCGCTGAAGTCAGCATTCACTTGACGCTAGAAGTGCTGGTCTGGCTGACGTTTACGACACTCTGCTGTCATGTGACGAGTGATGTGTGTGAAGTCGGGGGGTCTACCTAACATACTGGGGTGTTCAGTGTTAGTTATCGGTCGTTGAGATTGTAATTTTTTTTTCATTTAAAGCATGTTGAGCTGCATCCAATATGTGAAATATGCTATATTAGTAAGTGTATTATTATTATTATTATTACAGCATTCTTCGTTCAGCAAGATCAACTATCATAAAGAGAGCTCTTTCATTTTTTGGGGAAAATCAGTGACAGCAGTCTCATGATGTGCTGCTGGTGACAGCCAGACCTTTGAAGTACAGGAAGGACAATCATCTTTCTGTTGATGCTTTTCATGCAGAAATGTGAATATGCTGCGGGAATGTGTGAGGATCCTATTCATGACCCCCGTATGTGCCTGTTCACTTTGAAGGGGATCTAATAATCAGTGTTTATTTTACGTAATGTCTTTCACACACCATTGCAGGGCACTTGACAAAGAATTTAACAAAGTATTCAGAAAATTCATAGATAACAATAAAATTAATACATTCTCAAACACGCATAGGTTAACGAGCATTATAGCTGACCGTTTAACACTGACGTACCCTCAAAGCAGAACACCAGACTCCTTAATTTAGGATTTAGTGCCACCATCTGCCACTAGATTTTGGATTTCCTAACCAGCAGACCTGAGCATGTGCAGATCCTCCTTGCTGATTCTCAGTACAGGAACACCACCAGCTAGTGTGCTGAGCCCCCTTCTATAAACCCATCAATACATTTACGGAGGACACGGCCTGATTATCACCAATGATGAGACGGCACACGGAGAAGAGGTCTACCTGCTGAATCGGTGGTGACAATGATCTCACGCTTAATATCAGCAAAGCCAAGAAGTTGGTCATTGCCTTCAGGCAGAAGAAGTCTGACCACCCTGCCATCTGCATCAGAAGGGATTCTGTTGAGGGTGAGCAGCTTTAAATTTCTTGGTGTGACAATCACAGATGAGCTGAAGTTGGCACGACACATTCCGGCTCATCAGCACCTCAGCTTCTTTAACAACAACAACAGCTATATTTATTTCTATAGCACATTTTCATACAAACAATGTAGCTCAAAGTGCTTTACATGATGAAGAAAGTGAAAAAAGAGAAAATAAATAATTAAAATTAGGGAACACTAATTAACATAGAATAAAAGTAAGGTTCGATGGCCAGCGAGAAAAAACAAAAAAACTCCAGATAGCTGGAGGATAAAACAATATCTGCAGGGGTTCCAAGGCCACAAGACCACCCAGCCCCCTCTAGGCATTCTACCTCACATACTGTAAATGACCTCAATCAGTCCTCATTGTATTCAGGGTTCTCATGGAAGGACTTGATGATGACGGTCATGTGGACTTCTGGCCTTTAATCCATCAATGTAGGGACATCACGGTGCTTTGATTAGGTGGTGGTGGTGCAGGTCGCCACCCCAGAAAACCGGAAAAAGAACAGAAGAGAAAGTAGGGGTTAGTACAGATTTTGGAGCCACCATGAATAATAATGATAATTAATTGAATGTACAGAGCATCAGGATTTGACTAAGATGAGGCCACGACAAAGCCATGTTAAAGTAATGTGTTTTCAGAAATTTTTTAAAGTGCTCCACCATATTAGCCTGGTAAGCTATCCCAGATTTTAGGTGCATAACAGCAGAAGGCCGCCTCACCACTTCTTTTAAGTTTAGCTCTTGGAATTCTAAGCAGACACTCATTTGAAGATCTAAGGTTACGATTTGGAGTGTAAGGTGCAAGACATTCTGAAATATAAGAAATATAAATATAAATGGAAACATTCGGTAGTCAACAGGGAACCTGTGAAGTTGAGAGAGAATAGGTGTGATATGTTCGGTGGATTTAGAACAGCAGGTTATTATCCTGGCAGCAAAATTGTGAATAAGTTGTAAGCGATTGATAAGTTTTTGTGGGATGCCAGATAAAATAGCATTACAGTGATCTATACGTGAGGTGACTCGGGCATTAACCAATACTTCCGTGCTGTGTTGCGTAAGAACATTTATGAAGTCTAGAAATGTTTCAGAGATGGAAGAAGGCAGTCCGAGAAATGTTACTTACATGGGAAGAAAAAGAGAGGATACTGTGTAGAATGATGCCCAGGCTCTTTACCTGGGTAGAGATGTTTGTGTTAATGTCGTTAATTAAAATAGAAGAACGGTTAACCTTAGCAAGTGTGGATTTAGAACCAATGAGGAGCAACTCTGTTTTATTGCTGTTTAGTTGGAGAAAATTGAGAGTCATCCATGTCTTTATGTCTTGGAGACATGCCATAAGAGTATCTGGAGGGCAAACAGAAGTGGATTTAGTGGATAGATATAGCTGTGTGTCATCAGCGTAACAATGAAACTTAATACCATGGTGCCAGAAGATATTACCTATTGGGAAGATATAAATAAGAAAAAGAAACGGCCCCAAAACAGAACCCTGCGGAATTCCCTGAGTAACAACTGCGTTCTCAGATTTAAAGCCCCTTATTTGAACAAATTGCCTCCTATCAGTGAGGTAGGAAGAAAACCACTGGAGGACAAGGCCACAGACTCCAAAACTAGCTAGTCGTTTCAAAAGTATCTGATGGGGTATGGTGTCAAATGTGGAGCTGAGGTCAAGAAGCACAAGAATTGATAAAAGTCCCATGTCAGCTGGCCAGAGAAGATCATTTGTGATTTTGACCAGGGCAGTTTCTGTGCTGTGTTTAGGGCAAAACCCAGATTGAAAGTATGAGGTATGGCACCTGCTCGGCTGGATGACATCAAGCACTGCAGAGGGTGGTGAAACCGAATATTTTCAAATGTAATTCGCACCCGTATCTGATCCGCTTTCAGTTTTTGGCGATCTCCTAAATGAAAGAAACTTAGTCTGCCGTTCTAATCCGCACCTTTCCTTCAACCACCCCTTGCCAGTTTAAAAAATCAAACACACAGCTCCTTAAGAAGTGTGTCGGCTGCATGGAAATCCACCCCAGAGAGCGTAATCGTCAGATCTGTCAAGAAGTGTTGCATAAGCAATGCTTTGGACAGATCTGAAGATGAAATTCTATGGGAGAACGATGGTGAAGATAAAGGTGATAGTGACTGGAAGGAGAGCACAGACAACGATTCAGGTATGAGTGAGTGATGACGGCGAGTCTGATGAATAATAAAGACTGATGTTTTTCCCTTTTCTATTATTTTGAATTCCTTTCAGCCAAAAGAATTACCCCAAGAGGTGTATTAGCTTATAGCTCAAATATATTGTTCTTACAGCACGTAGAGCTTTTGACTGTGAATCTATTCCACATGCAATTCTGGAACATCCGGTGACATCACAATGAATCACGTCACAGCACATCGATAATAAACAAAATGGAGTAAAACACACCAAGATAACATGTACTATAACACATAGAGAGGCAAAAACACTTTCATTAAAGACCTCTGCCATCTTGCACAGCTGCTTTTCTCACTGCACCCACCCTTGTGAACCTTTGGCACTCACACCAGTAGATTTCGTAGCTGTTTCTACCCACAAGGCTGCTGAACACTCAAGCATAAGACCAGCAAGCAGTGTGTATGTATGTAAGTAATAAGAGGATAAGTGCCTGTGTGTCCCTCCTGTTCCTATGTCTCTGTCATTCCAACAGATGACGCATCAGAAACATCTGTAGTAATAGAATGCATTGCAATCCAACAGATGGCACATCATAAACATTAACAGTGTTTTTATGAATCCTATACCAAATGGCACAAAACAGAGACATGTTTCTGCAGCACCCGGCCTGCTGTGAGAAGGACCTGAAGCACAATTTGATGACCGAGGTAGTCCGCCCGATCAAATCGTGGGTCACGTTACGAGTATTACGGTGTAAGCTCTCGATTGAGATCAAGATCAAGGTTCAAGGCACGGAGGTTCACGAGTTTATGCGTGACTGACAATACCAGGCATTTTATTTGTGATGATTGTTTTGCATTTAGTGTCTCCAAGGGAAAAAAATCAAATTGTTTCAAATAATTAACTTACCACTAAAACCAAAAAAGCCTCCTGTAGCTCCTTATTTAAACTGCTAGCCAAGCAGATGTCTTACAATGACAGTGACGGTCTAGTTATCATCTTATCGGGGCAGTTACATAGACTTAATCATTTCATCTAAATTACTGAAATAAATTGACACACTTAATATAATCACAAAATTCAATCAAACTAAAGTTTTTTTTATTATTTTCACCAATTATTCCAATTTCACATCCACCATTAGGATAAGAAAAGTGTCTATGTATCTGTGCATCCATCCTGTTGCTACATCTCTGTTATATGTCATTTGGTATCCATCCATCCATTACCCAACCCGCTATATCCTAACTACAGGGTCACGGGGGTCTGCTGGAGCCAACCCCAGCCAACACAGGGTGCAAGGCAGGAGATAAACCCCACCGTGGCACACACACACTAGGGACAATTTAGAATCGCCAATCCACCTAACCTGCATGTCTTTGGACTGTGGGTGGAAACCGGAGCGCCCGGAGGAAACCCACGCAGACACGGGGAGAACATGCAAACTCCACACAGGGCTGAGAAGTGAACCCGGGTCTCCTAACTGCGAGGCAGCAGCGCTACCCACTGCGCCACCGTGCCGCCCCGTCATTTGGTATGGGATTCATAAAACTAGTTTTAATATTTGTGATGCACCATCTGTTGGAGTTACAGATCTAATTTGCATTTTATTACCGCAAATGTTTGTGATACTCCTCGGTTGGAAGGCCAAATGCAATGCATTTTATTACAAATATTTGTGATGTGGCAAATGTTGGAGTAACAAATGAATACATCTGATTACTTCAAATGTTTGTGAAGCACCATTGGTTGGAATGACAAACGCATTGCATTTTATTACTACAAATGTTTGTGATGATATGCCATCTGTTTCAAAACAAATGCAATGCATTTTATTACCACAGATGTGGTGAATTTTTGATGTGCCATCTGGTGGAATGACAAATAACAACAACAATAACAACATTTATTTATATAGCACATTTTCATATGTGCTATATAAATAAATGCAATGCCTTTTATTACTACATGCATTATATAGCACATTCCAATATGATTTATTGCAAACGTTAACAGTGAGATCTACATTGATTACTTAGATTTAAATTCGTCTTTGATGAGTAGCACAACTAGTGTGCGTATATATAATACACAGCCAATCCTCCACTTTCGCAGTGGTGACGTTCCTAGAAAACCACACAATAATCGAAGACACAAATGTTAATATGTTGAAACTATGGAAAAATAGGGGTTTAGGTTTCCGCTGCCACTGAAAACTGTAATAATTACTAAAGCTAGCTTAAAACACTTTTCTGCATAGATTTTAGCATACACTTTTCATAACGTAATAACCATAAAAATGCAGTTCACAAAATGTAATTGGTAACATGCAAAACGACCTCGATTGTCATTTCCTAGAAATATGTGAGCTATTGTGCTAACATCTCAGTTAGTGAAAATAAAATGTCGCTGCAGTCGGAAGACACGTACACCGCTAAGTCTCGACATCACCGCCGACACTCAGTCCTTCTCGGCTGGCGGATGGAGTTGAAGAGGGTGAAGGATGCACCGGCTTGAAAGTGGACGTCAGCGCCGTGCGCCGCTTGAGAGCCTCAAGGGTCTCGGTATATGGGAGCAAAGCAGAGGCGAGCTGTCTTTTACACTTGAGGCAGCGATCGGCAACCTTGATGTTTGCAGCCGAGAGGGGTTGTCGACATTCCAGCACGAAGTTTATCGAACGCCTTTATAAATTCTCCTTAAGCCGCATCACTGGCTTTGCACGCTTTGGCTTAAAGCACGAAGGACTTGCAATAGATAGATAGATAGATAGATACATAGATAGATACTTTATTAATCCCAATGGGAAATACGTTTTGGAGACATCATTGCAAGACAAAACAAATACACGGGGAGCACTTTACTCAACAACGGCACAGTGAACAAGACCGGTGAAGCGCCTAGTCGGATACTCGCTGACACCCAACCCCCCGACTTACGCGTATCTCCCCTCTCATTTGTTTCTCTACTGCGCATAGGCGTGAAGTCCGCGAATGTGTTTAGTCGGTAACGCGAAAGTAAAAACGAGGACACAAATAAAACATCGTGTCAATAGTTGAAGTTGCAAAAGTTAAACAAGCGAATGTTGAGGATTAACTTGTCTGGCACAGATCCTTAGCCTCAGGGCCACCACACCTCCCATAGATAGATAAGGCAGTATACTGTATGATAGATAGATAGATAGATAGATAGATAGATAGATAGATAGATAGATAGATAGATAGATAGATAGATAGATAGATAGATAGATAGATAGATAGATAAGGCACTATACTGTATAATAGATAGATAGATTGATAAGGCACTATATAAAAGATAGATAGATAAGGCACTATGCTGTATGATAGATAGATAGATAGATAGATAGATAGATAGATAGATAGATAGATAGATAGATAGATAGATAGATAGATAGATAGATAGATAGATAGATAGATAAGGCACTATACTGTATAATAGATAGATAGATTGATAAGGCACTATATAAAAGATAGATAGATAAGGCACTATGCTGTATGATAGATAGATAGATAGATAGATAGATAGATAGATAGATAGATAGATAGATAGATAGATAGATAGATAGATAGATAAGGCACTATACGTATAATAGATAGATAGATTGATAAGGCACTATATAAAAGATAGATAGATAAGGCACTATGCTGTATGATAGATAGATAGATAGATAGATAGATAGATAGATAGATAGATAGATAGATAGATAGATAAGGCACTATACTGTATAATAGATAGATAGATTGATAAGGCACTATATAAAAGATAAATAGATAAGGCACTATGCTGTATGATAGATAGATAGATAGATAGATAGATAGATAGATAGATAGATAGATAGATAGATAGATAGATAGATAGATAGATAGATAGATAGATAGATAGATAAGGCACTATACTGTATAATGTAGTGCATCCAGAAAGTATTCACAGCGCATCACTTTTTCCACATTTTGTTCTGTTACAGCCTTATTCCAAAATGGATTAAATTCATTTTTTTCCTCAGAATTCTACACACAACACCCCATAATGACAAAGTGAAAAAAGTTTGAGATTTTTGCAAATTTATTAAAAATTAAAAAACTGAGAAATCCCATGTACATAAGTATTCACAGCCTTTGCTCAATACTTTGTCGATGCACCTTTGGCAGAAATTACAGCCTCAAGTCTTTTTGAATATGATGCCACAAGCTTGGCACACCTATCCTTGGCCAGTTTCGCCCATTCCTCTTTGCAGCACCTCTCAAGCTCCATCAGGTTGGATGGGAAGCGTCGGTGCACAGCCATTTTAAGATCTCTCCAGAGATGTTCAATCGGATTCAAGTCTGGGCTCTGGCTGGGCCACTCAAGGACATTCACAGAGTTGTCCTGAAGCCACTCCTTTGATATCTTGGCTGTGTGCTTAGGGTCATTGTCCTGCTGAAAGATGAACCGTTGCCCCAGTCTGAGGTCAAGAGTGCTCTGGAGCAGGTTTTCATCCAGGATGTCTCTGTACATTGCTGCAGTCATCTTTCCCTTTATCCTGACTAGTCTCCCAGTCCCTGCCGCTGAAAAACATCCCCACAGCATGATGCTGCCACCACCATGCTTCACTGTAGGGATGGTATTGGCCTGGTGATGAGTGGTGCCTGGTTTCCTCCAAACGTGACGCCTGGCATTCACACCAAAGAGTTCAATCTTTGTCTCATCAGACCAGAGAATTTTCTTTCTCATTGTCTGAGAGTCCTTCAGGTGCCTTTTGGCAAACTCCAGGTGGGCTGCCATGTGCCTTTTACTAAGGAGTGGCTTCCGTCTGGCCACTCTACCATACAGGCCTGATTGGTGGATTGCTGCAGAGATGGTTGTCCTTCTGGAAGGTTCTCCTCTCTCCACAGAGGACCTCTGGAGCTCTGACAGAGTGACCATCAGGTTCTTGGTCACCTCCCTGACTAAGGCCCTTCTCCCCCAATCGCTCAGTTTAGATGGCCGGCCAACTCTAGGAAGAGTCCTGGTGGTTTCGAACTTCTTCCACTTACGGATGATGGAGGCC
This sequence comes from Erpetoichthys calabaricus, assembly GCF_900747795.2. NCBI lineage: Eukaryota > Metazoa > Chordata > Cladistia > Polypteriformes > Polypteridae > Erpetoichthys > Erpetoichthys calabaricus. The sequence continues at coordinate 319,780,204 of NC_041395.2, forward strand.
ACTGTGCTCATTGGGACTTTCAAAGCAGCAGAAATTTTTCTGTAACCTTCCCCAGATTTGTGCCTCGAGACAATCCTGTCTCGGAGGTCTACAGACAATTCCTTTGACTTCATGCTTGGTTTGTGCTCTGACATGTACTGTCAACTGTGGGACCTTATATAGACAGCTGTGTGCCTTTCCAAATCATGTCCAGACAACTGAATTTACCACAGGTGGACTCCAATTAAGCTGAAGAAACATCTCAAGGATGATCAGGGGAAACAGGAGACACCTGAGCTCAATTTCGAGCTTCACGGCAAAGGCTGTGAATACTTATGTACATGTGCTTTCTCAATTTTTTTATTTTTAATAAATTTGCAAAAACCTCAAGTAAACTTTTTTCACGTTGTCATTATGGGGTGTTGTGTGTAGAATTCTGAGGAAAAAAATGAATTTAATCCATTTTGGAATAAGGCTGTAACATAACAAAATGTGGAAAAAGTGATGCGCTGTGAATAATTCCCGGATGGACTGTAGATAGATAGATAGATAGATAGATAGATAGATAGATAGATAGATAGATAGATAGATAGATAGATAGATAGATAGATAGATAGATAGATAGATAGATGTTTTTAGGTGCCATTCCTGTCCTTGTCCACTGTTTCTTAATGTCATAACCTATGCCACTTCTGGATACTCATACATTCTTTCATCTACAACAGTTTAGCTTTCCTCTAACTCTCCCTTTAAAAATCAGTGCAATAAGAGTAACAGAAACATATTTATGTTGAAGTCTACGTATGCTTTTCATTTGTTTTATTAGTTTATTTAATTATATTACTGTCCGTGGTTCAGTCAGTGCAAATAAGAGCTTCACTGTACTGTGTGCACATGAAATCAACCCTGGACAGGTCACCTGTCCACCACAGATCACACACACACTCAAGTCACACACTCACACGGCAGTGAATTTAGAGTTTCTTGATTACTTTCCATGGACATCTTTAGGGATGTGGGAGGAACACCAGAATACCTGAAGGAAAACCCACACAAGAACAAAGGGAGGGCCTGCCAACGTCAGACCCCACCAGTGGGCCTTGTTAGTAGCTAACCTGAGCAACTCTGAGTCGGAGAGGGAGCTATGAATAAAGCCTCACACACATGTGACGTTGGTTATAATAATTCAATAATATTTTTCATAATGATATTAATATGGCTATTTTAAATTACAGAAAGGTTCAAATATATTTTTAATCTGTATAAAAGCAATCTTGTTAAAGTTTTGGTTTAAAAGTTTTTTATAAAAACAATGGGCACGAAAATCTGTTGTTTAATTCTGGAGTTCCAATAAAACCAGATCATACAATTTTACATTAAAATATTAATATAATCTTTAAAATAAGCATAAAAACAAGTAAATAAAATTAGCATAAAACTATATCTAAGTATAAACTCTATTTTTTTAAGTTTGGTATTTTACAGCATAAATTAATTAATTAAGTAAAAGATAAATGAATATATAAATAAATCAATAAGGTTGGCAGTAGTAGGTGTTGTACCATGTTAGCCATTACAGATGCAGTAACAAGTCAAGCAGTGCCACCTTTTATTGGCTAACTGAACTGATTACAAGATGCCAGTTTGAGAGGGCAGCTCACATCTTGCCTGATGAAGGGGTCTCAGTTGCCTCGAAAGCTGGTATGTTGTAATCTGTTCAGTTAGCCAATTAAAGGTGTCACTTTGCTAGACTTGTTATTAAATAAAGTTATAAAAGGGTAAAACAGGGTTAAATTAGGCCCAAGGTATAACTTTTTAAACCTAAAGACCCAATAAAAAGAATTTAAGTTTAGGGCTAAGTTGGTCACTGACCTTAAGATTAGGGTTGGGGAGGGAAAGAAGGGTGTGAAAGATTAAAAGATATAAGACAGCGGTGGTATCCCATTTTGAGAAAGCCCGTCACACATCACAAAATTTACCAGTTGCCAATCAATACCAACAGTAAAGTACCAGGCTGTGTTGGAAGTTCATGAAAAGGAACACTCAGGGTCTCCTTATGAGACTGAAAGTCTGTACTGAAGGCAACCGTCCTGTGAATTCTGGGTTCATGCAGTGAAAAAACAACTTGAGGTTAGGGTTCCACTTGGTTAGGTTAGGGAAAATACCGAGTCCCCATGAGCTCCATCCACATCACTGCAATCTGAGCAGTTTGCTTAGGGTCCCATGGCTGCTCAGAAATGAATGGGCCATCAACATTAGTTTTTTGTTTTTTTGGAGATTTTTATACCGAGGTCCGCTCAAAAATAACCCCTGTTGTACACTGTGGTTTAGCTGTTGTTTCCTGTTCCTCTCTGCCTGATTTCTCTCCTTACTTTGTATAGATAAGGTTTGCCCTTCTTCCCATGTGACGATAAAGCTGATGATCAAATCAGGCTGTCTGGATGGTGTCTTGTGATGAAGAGTTGCAATAGAAAACGAAAAGGTCGCAGGCTCAGGCCACACAGTCCTAGCCCTTAGTGAGATACTTCAGGGTCCACACTGCAGGATTATGGGAACATTTCTACTAGAATAACCCTGTAAAGCCATCAGGATGGTGGTTGACTATGGGGAGGTGCCATACAAATTTGCGACGTATCTCTGCCAGCTTTGAAAGTTACGAGAGCCCCTGCTGTTGCAAGAATGAAGGCCTATATCTGCATGCACTCTGAGATGTGTTTTCGCTGTAGGATGGCACTATAACACAAAAGCAGATAAGGCGAAAGAAGACCCTAAGAGATTTTTTTCAGTATTTTAGTAATAAAAGAACAGTCAAGGAGGAGGTCAGGTGCATCAGAAATAATAAAGGGGAATTAAAAGATACAGACAGTGAAATAGTGGATGCCCTAAACTTACATTTTTCTGAGGTCTTCAAGTGTGAGCAAGTGGATGACCTCCCAGAGGTAACAGGGACTACTAAGGAGGTACTGAGGGATTTGGAAATTGTAGAGGGAGAAGTGCTGCTCAGATTAACTAAGATGAAATCAAACAAATCACCAGGACCAGATAATATTTACCCTCGAGTTTTTAAGGCGGCTAGCGAGTACAGATATAAACCCTTGACACATATTTTTAGGAAGTCACTGCGCACTGGAGAGATTCTGAAGGACTGGAAAATGGCAAATTTCATCCCATTATATAAAAAGGGTGACAGGGCAGAACCAAGCAACTATAGGCCAGTAAGCTTAACATGCATCACAGGAAAATTAATGGAAGGAATTATTAAGGATAAGTTTGAGCAACACCTGGCAAGGACAGGAGTTATTCTGAACAGTCAGCATGGGTTCAGAAGAGGAAGGTCGTGTTTTACTAACATGCTGGAATTCTATGAGGAGGCAACAAAAGGATACGATCAAAGTGGAGCTTATGATATTATTTATCTGGACTTTCAGAAAGCATTTGATAAGGTGCCACATGAGAGGTTGGGCATCAAATTAAAAGAAGTGGGAGTTCAGGGTGATGTTTTTAGATGGGTGCAAAATTGGTTTAGACACAGGAAGCAGAGGGTGATGGTGCGAGGAACCTCATCAGGACTGGCTGATGTTAAAAGTGGTGTCCAGCAGGGGGCAGTGCTGGGGCCGCAGCTATTTTTAATATATGTAAATGATTTAGATAGGAATATAAGTAACAAGCTGGTTACGTTTGCAGATGATACCAAGATAGGTGGATTACCAGATAATTTGGAATCTGTTATATCACTACAGAAGGACCTGGATAGCATACAAGCTTGGGCAGATTTGTGGCAGATGAAATTTAATGTCAGTAAATGTAATGTATTACACATAGAAAGTAAAAATGTAAGGTTTGAATACACAATGGGCGGTCAGAAAACTGAGAGTACAACTTATGAGAAGGATTTAGGAGTCATAGTGGACTCTAAGCTATCGACTTCCCGACAGTGTTCAGAAGCCATTAAGAAGGCTAACAGAATGTCAGGTTATATAGCGCCTTGATGTGTGGAGTACAAGGCCAAGGAGGTTCTGCTCAAGCTTTATAACACACTGGTGAGGCCTTATCTGGAGTCCTGTGTGCAGTTTTGGTCTCCAGGCTACAAAAAGGACACAGCAGCAAAAGAAAAGGTCCAGAGAAGAGCGACTAGGCTGAGTCCAGGGCTACAGGGGATGAGTTATGAGGGAATATTAAAAGAGCTGAGCCTTTATAGTTTAAAGAAAAGAAGATTAAGAGGAGACATGATTGAAGTGTTTAAAATTATGAAGGGAATTAGTCCAGTAGATTGAGTTATTGTGACTTTAAAATGAGTTCATCAAGAACACGGGGATACAGTTGGAAACTACTTAAGGGTAAATTTCACACAAACATTAGGAAGTTTTTCTTTACACAGAGCACTACAGATACTTGGAATAAGCGACCAAGTAGTGTGGTAGACAGTGAGACTTTAGGGACTTTCAAAATTTGACTTGATGTTATTTTAGAAGAATGAAGTAGATAGGACTGGCGAGCTTTGTTGGGCTGAATGGCCTGTTCTCGTCTCGATTGTTCTAATGTACTAAAAACATCACCTGATTTAACAGACAGGTATCCATGAACGTTGTCCGACTTCCTGTCCGAGGCTGTGACCCGCGGTGCCCCAATATTTTTGAGTCCTTGACTAATCCACTGTATACAGCTGACCCCCACTCTACAAGTCCCTGTCTACACTCTCCGCAAGCCTGCCCTGTGCCATCATTTTATTTTCAGTAGTCCATCTGCATCTAAATCTCCACCACAAGGAGTGACCGCCTTTCTTCAGGTTTCAGGCTCGGCTGCCACCAGATGGTTTCTGTTAGGCGCCGCTCCTTTGAAACCCGTAGCGCTTGTGGATTAAATGGTAAAACAAGCGTTTCAATTCATCAGAGGGAAAATAAAAATAACTTTTCTTAACAGGTCCACTTGAAGCACGGTGTGCAGAGTGAAGGTTCAGTTGATTTTTTTTTTTGGATGGGATCATATAGCGCTTCTGTTTATTTATAAAATCTGGCGTGCTTGTCTAACTCCTGGTCGCTTCCTGGGAAAACTGCGGCCCCCAGAACTTCTCTGCAGCCGCTGCAAGACGGGCACAGGCAGGGAGGGGTCTGGCCGCACGTCCTCGTGTGAAAGCCTGACAGCCATCACCTAGTAAAAGCTGCACGCCTGGCCGCGCGCTAACTCCATGTTGGAAGATTAGTTTGGAGCTTGGCAGATGATTTCCAGACGGGCTCTGGTGCTTGGAATGCAAAGCAAATGTTTGGGGACTGGGAAGGATTAAAGAAACAAAAGTGATGTTTTTATACAAAGCTGAGATAGTACAGCGTTAAACTACGTCCAGTTTATCAATGAGCTCACGTTGACTTGATATACTGTGGCACCTTCTGCAGCAAACACCTTCACAAGTTGCTTTACAGAGCAAATGATAAAACATTCAAGGAGTTCACTTGGGAAAGTAACGGAGGAACCTTCCATGAATTATTTGATTCTTGTTTAAATGGATGAATTTGGTTGACACTTTAATCCACAGAGACCCTGAAGACACAAACACACTGACGAGATAAGCGAGTCCCACGAGGAAACACACCGGGAGCCATTTGTGGCTTCGTAACCATTAGAGGGAGATTGACCCAGAAAACAATAGCATAGGGCAGATTGGTAAGCAGGTGAACCAAAATGAAGACAGTACTAAAATAAAACACAAGGCACGGCCTTTATTTCACACTATACACTCACTGGCCACTTTATTAGGTACACCTTTCTGGTACTGAGTTGGACCCCCGATTGCCATGAGAACTGCAGTAATTCTTCATTTCATAGATTCAACAAGGTGCTGGAAACGTTCCTCAGGGATTTTGGTCCATATTGACATGATAGCCTCACACACTTGCTGCAGATTTGTTGGCGGCTGCACATCCATGATGTGAATCTTCCGTTCCTCCACATCCTAAAGATGCTCTATTGCAGGGGTAGGCAACGTCGGTCCTGGAGTGCCACAGTATGTGCAGGTTTTTGTTCCAACCCAGTTCCTTAATGAGAACTCAATTACTGCTGATGAAGCACATATTGCTTAAGTGACATTTTAATGCTTCATTTTAGTGGTCTCGCTTGTTAAGGTTCTCCAACCTTAATTGCTTATTTCAATCTTAAACTGCTGCATTCAGTGTTTTAATTGCTCCTTATTAGCAATAAGATGTAAAAGACAAAGCAGCCAGCAGTTCTCCAGCTAGCTTTTTTCCAATTACATCTGTGTGTGTTCATCATGCACGGTTTGATTTAATAAAACACTTAATAGAAAAATGTGACAGACTGTTTTAGGCTTCAAATCATTTGGATGATATCCTTGGAAAGGAAAAAAATCTACGATATAAAAGCCTTACATTGCACAGACTAACAAGCCATAAAATTAAATAAGGTCTGAGATTGGCAATGATTGGTTTCTAATTAAGCAATTGGGTTGAATGAAAACCTGTAGCCACTGCGGCTCACCAGGACCGACATTGCCTACCCCTGTTTTACATCTTATTGCTAATAAGGAGCAATTAAAACACTGAATGCAGCAGTTTAAGATTGAAATAAGCAATTAAGGTTAGAGAACCTTAACAAGCGAGACCACTAAAATGAAGCATTAAAATGTCACTTAAGCAATATGTGCTTCATCAGCAATAATTGAGTTCTCGTTAAGGAACTGGGTTGGAACAAAAACCTGCACATACTGTGGCACTCCAGGACCGACGTTGCCTACCCCTGCTCTATTGGATTGAGAGCTGGTGACTGTGGAGGCCATTTGAGTCCAGTGAGCTCATTGTGACGTTCAGGAAACCAGTCTGAGATGATTTAAGCTTTGTGACATGGTGTGTTATCCTGCTGGAAATGGCCATCAGAAGATGGGGACACTGCGGTCATAAATAATGTTTGTATTAGTGACAGGTTCGATTATTTTTTCATTTCAGATACGTTCTCCTCTACTGCTGTTAAAACACTCTGACAGTTTGTTCAAAATGTGTAAGACCCTCCTATGCTTCCACTTCTGCTCCAGCCGTCCACTTCTACAGTTTAGTTCCAACCCCCTCCAGTAGGGATGGCCGATACCACTATTGTTGAAATGGACACAGTATTTCCAATACTGACCCTGAGAATTTTTTAAGGAGCATAGGAATTTGCATCTTTTTGATGTTTTAAAGCTGTTGGTCCGCATGTGTGCTTTCTGAACGTTTAAATGGGCTGCTTGTTTGGCCACTGACCTGCTCCTTCTTCTCACAAATCAGGTGGCTGTATTCTTTTCCATCTGTGAAAGCAGCGACATACAACGCAATGCTTTCAGTCTGCCATTGTCGCAGGGCCGTCTTAATAGCATTATAGGCCCCTGGGCAAAGCAGTAAAAAGTAAAATGTAATAAAACATAAAAAAGTAAATAAAAAATGAATTTACATTAACACCTCATCAAAAACAATATTATGAATTATTTTATCCTGTAACTTACATTCTATAAATGTTGGTTTTTCGCATTTCTGTTTGCATTATTCAAGATATTTTTCTCTTTTTCATTTATTGGATGGTTTTCCTTGTTCTTGAATTTTTTTTATATGCAGCTCTTTTTGGTTCATTTTCTTTTCCTCGATGTTCATTATCAGCTCTTGCCACACTTTTTCTATCGCAATCTAAAATTCAAGTTCTTCAATAGATCATTTGCTTCTCTGCCCTGCCATTATAACCGAGTATGTTGAAGTTTGAGTTAGCACTGAGAGTGTCATGGGGTGTGACAGACAGAGGATGTGCGCAGCAGGAGTAACGATTGGCCGAGCCGTGTGGAGGGGAGTGGTCAGGGCTGAATAACGACGGAAATCTTTTTGAATATAATAGAGAGCATCGTCAAGGCCACTTTTGTTTCTAGCTGGGGTTTTGACAGTAATCCCTCAGAGGACAATTTTTGAAAGTGTTTGTGGGACTTTATGTGCTTTTCGGGCTCCCAGATCACGACAACGGGTGGGCAGGCCTGCTTTGTCAGGAGCGTGTCACAGAAGTCACGTCGGGTGATGTCATTGGCACAACATTTTATAAGCCGACTCCATGGGGTTCTCAACGCTCAAGTGTGTGGATATTTAGTGAATGCTCTGTTACACTTTTTCTAATGATTTTTTAGCAAACAATCTAACACTCTGCTCCTATAACTTGGACAGAAAAAAAATGTGGGATCCTGATGTTGAACAGCTGTATTTCAGACCGGATCCGTTAGATTCTGAAATTCTGGCACAAAGAGGAGAGATTACAGATCTGGCTACAGTTCTCTATGCCAGGATCGATGATTCAATAATGTTATTAGCAGCAGCACTTATGATAAAAAGTAAGGATGTGTTAAGAGGAAACTCAGAAATCTCAAGAAGTTTTCCCAAAATGCATTAAAAGGAAATACGGACAACTGCAGGTGGAGAACAAGGTAATTTGGTAAAATAATTTCAGTAATCTGAAGAGCCTCCATATGGTATAAATTACTCAAATAGGCCTTAAATAAACACTCCACCCAAAAATGATTATTTTTTTCCTCTGTTGTTTACCCTGTGTTGCTTGAAGGGATGGCTGAAAAAAATTTTAATCTCATGTTTTCATACAGAAGGGAGGTACTGTATGCTATGGCCACTTGCAATGCGAGGAGTTTGCTTTGTTCCTTGTATGTATGTGTGGGTTTAGTGCCCACATCCTCTGAGGTCATCCGAGAGTATGACGGGTCGAAAGGCAAGAAAAATGTTAGGGTACCAACGTGGCTTTCCCTGTTTACTTGGAAAAGCAAAATTGAATGGTGCTTGATGGCATGAGTACAAACAGAAAATATCACCCTCTGGCTTTCTAACAAATAAAGACTCTGTCTACCAGGACTTTTTTCAGGCTCTTTCGTTGGGATTACAAGAGCTCCGTCTCCTCTGCTCTCCAGTTAACAAATTACGCCTTCTTCTGGTCAGCTGGGCTTTTAAGGTCCTGGGACCGGACGGGGCGAAGTCAATTGCCCTCACTGGGTGGTTTCTCAGCACTCTGGAGGCAAAGGAAGATGATAGAGTTAGCAGCAATGCCCCCTCTTGGCCTGCGTCCAGATGATGACCCTCTGGTGTGCATGCCTGACCCACCAAAGACCTGAGCTATTGACCCCAAACTGGTCCCACTCACAGGCCCTTGTAGTGGAATGTCACCCTGTCCAGCGGGGCTGGCTCTAGCATTTTGGCTACTATAGGCGAAGCAAAGTCATGCCCAAACCTTATATATCATCATGCATATACGTTATTAACACTAGAATCCCTGAAGACTACAAAAAACTCGTAATGCCAGCCCACCTTAAATCCGTTCACACCTCTCCATTAGCGTCTTTTGTTTTGTAAATGCATCGATCAGCACAAGAGAGCAAGCAGGCTGCTAGCCCATCCACCCCACTGCCAGAGACTCAAAACGTCCTCTCAGCTCAAGTCTTCTTTATCTGGGTGTGAGGTGCCTGGAGTTGTAGAGGGTAAATAATACAGTATATCGTTATTTGGAATACATGCACTTCATGTGTGTCCCGTGAATACAAAGACCTGCGTAAGTGTAGGATGAAAGGAAATGCGAAAAATGCAAGAAATACTGAACACATACCTAAAGCAGAAACTTTTTCCATGTTATTATACAAATAATGACATGAAGTGTATAATGTGGGGAGACTTTAGTCCAAATATCAAATAAACACAAGAATATACAGTAACCAAAGAGAAAAAAAAATCATTCAATTTACATGTGGCAGTCAATGAATTACAAACCCAAGCTCAAATGTCAATCGACTGAAAGCTAATACGTATTCTTGGATGGTGCAGAGGCATGAGCTGCTGCCTTATAACCGAAAGGTTGCAGGTTCGAGTCCCAGCACTTTGTGTTTTGAGTAGTGAGCTGCTATTGTTATTATTACTATACTGCAATGAAAACATACATTTGATTTCAATCTGTAACAACCAGTGTAAATTGTGGCTACTTGTAAAAGTTAGCGTTTGTTTTATTCAGGTTTATTCTCTCAGTGATGTTCATGTGGTACAACAAACTCCTCCCTCTCTGAGTTGATGGCATTTATCTCCATTCTTTTCACAAGAGCAGCGCCTTTGCTGATGCCTGCTCAGAAATGTTTGTTGTACCGGCAATCAAAGATACAATGTCCCATGACGGCTATCAGACTGGACAAAGGCAGGACCGTAACACCAGACAGATTCTTCACAGCGCATTCGGCAGCTAACAGACTGCTCTGCACGACAACACAACACTGCTTGGCACCATAAAGTAAAATGGGACTTCCACCTGCAGCTAAAGTCACTTCAGTACGCGATCAATTCGCCACGCTAGTGTTTAGATCTGTTTAATGTTTTCGTAGTCTTCAGGAATTCTAGTCTTAATACCAAACAGGGGAAAGGCCAAGCAAAATGACACCTTTTATTGGCTAACTAAAAAGATTACAATATGCAAGCTTTCGAGGCAACTCAGACATCTTGCCTGAAGAAGGGGCCTGAGTTGCCTCGAAAGCTTGCATATTGTAATCTTTTTAGTTAGCCAATAAAAGGTGTCATTTTGCTTGGCTTTTCTCTACACTCATAATAGCTAACACGGTACAACACCCTAGTACTACCAAACAGGGGGTATTTGGAGCGTGGTGATACCGCCTTGCTGATCTTTCACTTGACCAGTAGTTTGGGGGTGGGGGGGGGAGTGTATCGGGTCTCAGTGTTTACAAGTCAGTGTCTGTAATGGTTAAAGATGGCTGCCTGCCCACATTTAGATGCCTTAGTTGACCACCTCGCTTGCCTAAATGGTAGCGACAGCACTGCTGTCCAGGTTAGGATCCTGCCTTGGGTCAGACTGTGGCCTGCTGCCTTCTTTGAACTACAATAAGTAGATCTGATAATCTCTGTACAGTGGAACCTCAGTTCACGAACGTCTCTGAACACGTACAAATCGGGTTACGACCAAAAAGTTCGCCAAACTTTTGCATCTGTTCACGACCACACACTCGGTATACGAACAAGCCAGTTTCCCTTTTGGTTTGTGCGCGCCGATGATTTCAGTCTCTCCCTGTGCATTCCCTGTGCAATGAGAGAGAAACACACACACGCGCGCGAGAGACAGATAGACACGCATGTGACAGAGACACACATGCGAGAGAGAGGGCTGGCCGGGCTTGTTTTTAAACAGACTGATTCGAGCATTGTTTAACCTCGTTGTATTTAATGAAGACTTTTTTCGATTGGATTTTAACCTCCACTTCACTTCTGTTTACAGCGATCGGTTTGTAGCGTGCATTGTTGCAATGTTACTTTTCTTGGTGGTTTATTAAATTACGGATTTTTCAAATGTTCATTTTTTTCCCTGTGCTTCAAAAGTTTTTTTAGTGAGCGGTTTGTACCGCGATAGCGCAAACTCTTGCAGTGTTAGTCTGTTGTTCTAGGTTTTCTCAGTGTTATTCAATGTTTTCACATTTCGTTTACTATTACGCTGTGCATTCTATGGTTTACTTAACGATATTTGTGCTTAAAAATCTTTAAACAATATATATTTACATACAGTTCATACGGTCTGGAACGGATTAATTGTATTTACATACAATCCTATGGGGGAAATTACTTCGGGTCACGACCAAATCAGGTTACGACCAGAGCTTTGGAACGAATTACGGTCGTGACCCGAGGTTCCACTGTATGTATGTGTTCTCATTTTTCATTTTATTAAAATTCTTTGTAAAGTCCCTTGCAGTGGGATGAAAGGCACTACATGAAATAAAGGCTTACCGATTATTCATCCCTCTCCTAAGTGGGCATACGCCATTGTTCACATTGCCCTACTTTTCCAAATGAGTTGCCCACTAATGATGGACACTTTAATGAACAGCCTTTATTATATGAAAGTGTACAGTAAGACAAAGTGGTTTACAGAGCAGTCAGCCTTTCTTTTATCTAGTGCCTTTCACAGAGGGTATTCTAACCAACGCCTTTGCCATGAAGGAATCGTTCTGACATGAGCCAGTATGGCAGCTCCGTCCAACAACACCTTTGCCATGAACACGTCATTCTGCTCTGTGCCCTTGTCTGTTCACCAACACCTTTACCATGGATATCTTTCTGCTGTGTGCCCGTATGGCAGCTCCGTCCACCAACACCTTTGCCATGAATGCGTCTTTCTGCTGTGTGCCCTTGTCTGTTCACCAACACCTTTACCATGGATATCTTTCTGCTGTGTGCCCGTATGGCGGCTCTGTCCAACATTCACCGAGTGCCATGCTGTATCAGTGACTCTCCAGATGCCCTTGTGCTTTTGTAGAAGTGTGTGCTACAGCAGGGTCAGTCCAAGGAGGAGCGAGCAAAAAGGGCAAAGAACAGCGGAAGTGACTGATAAGACAGCCTGTTGTCTAGCAGTGCCCGGGGCTCTATGATGGCTTTGACGGAGTTTCTTGAGAGCAGGTGGGTAAGCAGTAGGCAGGCAGGCAGGCGAAACGGCACTAAAATGTCCGGCTGACAGCGTGGCATCTTCAGGGATCCCGGCCATCCATTTTCTTATTGAATTTATCCACTTCAGGCAGTCACAGAACATGCCAGTACTCGGGGGCACAAATACAGGGAGAGTGTACAGTAGAAGGTGGGTTTTATGGGGGCCAGTAAAGAGTTTCGGACTCAGGACTGAAGTGCAGTGCTTCACTTTCAGGGGCAGTTGGACATTGATCTGTCTTTAAGGGGGGCAACTGCAGGTACCCTGCTGACTGAGGTACTTCACTACGGGGCCCTTGCGAGATTCAGTGGGTTAAAAGCAGGAATATGCCAGCGTATCAGTGGGCTGTGCCAGGTATGTCAGCAACTGCACATTTTGCTGTCAAATGAAAAAAGAAAAAGAGATTATAACATGAATTTTGATATTCAGCAATTTGAACGTTTCACATTGTTATTAAATCACAGTGGATTTGATTTAGCTTTTTGGACAATGACTCCTTAGTGTAGCTTCAGGTACAAGGCAGGTGGATGGGGTGCCAGTCCCTCACAGTGCCAGTTCAGAGTCACCAGTTAATGTAACCTGCAGGTCTTGGGAGAAGTGGGAAGAAAATAAAAGTACATGGAAAAAAAAGTCAGACACAGAGAGAAGAAGCAAACTCCACACCGAGAGAGAAGGGCTGCGGGTTTCACACCCAAGACACTGGACCTGCCAGTCAGTAGCACTAACTGCTCTGCCCGATAACGAATCTCCAACTGTAACATTGTGCTGTGATAAGTAACGAATCGGATCTGCGCGCTCACCCTCACACTCTTTATTGTTAAACTTTAACTTTATGAATAAGGCACTGTTGATTTGCTGATCGGCTTTCATTTCAGTTTTCCTGATATCCCTAACAAAAAGAGGACCGTGCCCTCGCCTCGCCCCGGGGGCCTCATCCCCCATCGCCTGCATTTTAAAAAGCGTCCATAAATACCAGATGCCTAATTCATCCCCTCATCATTTATTCATTAAGTCGGCATGGTTTGCATTTGTTCTTAAGTTCAGTGAGTCTGCCTCTCCAGATGGTGCGTTTCAATGTGAAAGGGGCCGAGTCACAGGCAGAGCAGGGCAGCACGTGTGGCGGGGGGGGGGGGAGGACGTGGCTTCTTGTACTGTAGAAAGTGGGACTGTGGAGTCAGAGCCTGCAATAGGAAAGGAGGACAATTAGGGTCGAGCTACCCCTGAAGTGGTCACTTGTGGAAGTCACAGCAGTCGGAGCAGTAACAGCGTGGACCTTCAGTTCAGGCTTCTGTTTCAAGATCAAGACCCGCCTGCGATCCCGAGCGAGTCACTTAACCTGCTGTAAAAGTAACTGGAAACAACTGTACTGTGTTCGGAACTTGCATGGATTTAAACGTCAGGAAAAACAACAGTCAATACTTCAATAAAAGGTACAACACCAGCTCCTTTGATTACAACTTTCCATTCTTTGTGAACTTAAGATATTCAAGTGAAAAACACCGAAAACCTCATCAAGTACACCATGTAATTGACTCTTCTTCATGACGTTGACAAGGACAATGCTCAAAAGAAAAATGCGGAGCGTCACCTGGCTGTGGGTTGGCCAAACAGTTCAGCATCATTGTACATTTTACACTTCTGACTGCGTACTTTTAGTGTTTTGCATGGTTTACCGTAAAAATAATAATTTTTTGAACAAAAGGTTAATGAACAAAAGTTTTGACAAAAAAAGAAACGCTCACCCTTGTTGTACCACAGATTGTTTGCAAGAACTGAACATGGTTAATAATTTCTGTTAATAAACAAGCAAAAACGTCAGATCTTTGGTGCTATATATAATAGTCTTCTAATGCAAAGTCTTTTAAAATATACTTTCTGATGTCCACACATACTGTAAGTTTTTCCAAAAGATTAACTTGACAGCGTAGCCTGCTGCTAACACGAGCCCCCTGGACCTGATCCTGCCAGGTGGTCTGCCTTGTCATATTTTACTACTGCGGGTGTCAAAAAAAGCAAAATATGACAGACAGAGCTGGCAGATCAGCCTTCCTGATGGGATTTTGCTGCCTTCACAGACAGAAATGGAAAACTGCATGAGAAGACAATTAAAAATGGAAAATAAGGAAGAAATGGCAATGTTTGGTAATTAAAGGTATTTTAAAATGACATTTGTGAACTATGATTTAAATAAGTTCTCTTTAACTGCTGCAGTAGTAAGAGATTAAATGTGTCAAATTTGCTTTACAATTTTACAAGTCTAAAATAAGTTCAGTTTGCTCACTGGCCACCGTATTAAAAAAAAATAAAAAATTCAGCCATTTGAAATAACTGATGTTAATTTTCAAATACATGAAAATCAAATAAATGTAATGAATTATTATTATTATTATTATTAAATAAGCCATTATTTACAGAAGCAACTGTAATAACAGGAATGGCACAAAGCTAAGGAACTAAAATTAAATGACGAACTATACAAGACTGTCAAGTAACAAGCCAGATGCTATATGTTGTAAAAGAGGACAAGACAAAGATTAAGAACTCGGGGGACACCACGACCCCGTATATCGTAAGGGAAAATAAATGCAGCAAAAAAGAAACTTCACCAAGGACACGAGACTCAGATCAGACGATCCAAGATGGCAACACCACTTGGGGGGCTGGACATCAGAGGGGGTGACGTTGTCAATCCACAGCTTCTCTGTGTAGATGGAGTGATGATGTAACTTATAAAATGTGCGCCGAATATTATTCCAGGCCTATCAAATCCTGGGGCTAAAACAGGTAATACCCAAAAAGGTCAGTAGATGCAGCAGAAGTTAACAGAGCGCTATGACTTGCTGTCATTGGCAAAAGGCACTGAATAGAATTTACCAAAGGCGTTAGCGGTGTACAGACTCAAACAAATTACTACTTAAACAACCATAACCAAGTCTGTTTTCTATAAGATCTTATATATTAGTAAAGAAAGGCCATTTCTGAATGTACTTATACAGTTTTAAACGTTAAACTGAACATACTTTGATATAAAGGGTTCTCTGAACATGTTAGTAAAACAACATTACGAGCTTTATCATTATACTTACAGAACAATTATTTCTAATAAAATTAACAGCAAAGCGTATAAATTACATCAAACAGACGCACACAAAGTCAACAAACATTTGAATAAATGCGGCTACGTGCAGACTCCTGGAAGTACAGCGTTTTCTGCGTATCAGATACAGAAATAACCCGTGCGCATGCTCACGCATAACCTGTGCGCGTGATGACGCAACAGACAGCGCGCTCAGACTTTTGTACGCCGCTCCTGAGCTCTCCTAAATGCCTGTGACGTTAGGAGTAGTTTCCTAACTGATAAAATGCGTTATGTCCTACTCGTAAGAACAGGAGGAAAATTGTGTCATCACTCTAAGATTTTTGAGCCAGTTAGGACAGTTTTCTTTCTTTGAGACACTTGATAAATACGGGCTCTGGTGTGGAGCTTGGAAGATAAATTATAGCATCATAAATGCTGAATAATTATAATGTGCAGATAACTGAGGCTGTTTGTACTGTAACATAAATACTGAGTACATGTTTGTTCACTCCATGCTTACAGAGTGACACTTACGTAATTCCTTTCCTTTTACATTCACTTCTAGATAAGTGAGTTTTTGCTTTTTTCTTTACTTTTATGGTTAAAACAGCAGAAGACATTAGCTGCTGCGGACGTGTGCACCTCTCCCAGTACTAATACTACTACTGCTACTAACAATAATAATAATAATACATTTTATTTATGTAGCACCTAGGTTTTGCCATCTGGAGCAGCTATCAGGCGAGTAAAAGGGAAATATACAAAACATACCAGTTGAAATGAGCGCTCTCAAGGTACATTTGAAACAGTAAACCAAACCGTATTTGAAGCCACTCAGAAAGTTTCTCTGTTTTAAGATGGACAAGTTCACAAATTCACTGATCATTCTCAATGGGTCACTGGGTTTTCTATACAAGACATCTCAATCAAAACTGACCTTTCCTGAGTAGTTTCTTTGAAGAATACGCACGTCAAGTCTCAACAAGGTCAATCTGCTGGGAATACGGACAGACAGACAGACAGACAAACAGAGCAATCGCAGTAGGTGCGCTTTGTGTTACAGTATATGTGAACACATCTAAAAATGGTTTGGGGTGTTTCCAGCTGATCGTTCAATCTCTAAATCTATTCATTCAAATTAACGATCACAGAGAGTCACTGAATGTCCAGGCAGCACGAACTCCAGTGCACCCAGTAAAACATTTCAGCTCCACCAGTTGTCTCTGGGATTTGGGAAGAGTAACCACAAAGCCTAAGGGAGAACCTGGAAAGTCAACAGAAGCTGAGCCTTTTTTTGGGTTCTTGTCCAGCTATTCATTAAAACCGAGCTATTTTGAGTGTTTAGAAAGAATAAAACGGTTGCAAAACAGAGTTTGACTTCTTCTGCTACAGGAGAGAGGACATTGACCTTCAGTTACAATACAATACACAATACAATTTATTTTTGTAGAGCCCAAAATCACACAAGAAGTGCTGCAATGGGCTTTACTGGTGTTAACTGACTTGGAGTAAATCGCCAAATGAAATCTTCAATGAATTATCAAACTGTGGATTAGGAGGTACACTCGAGTGTTGAGGATCGTTAGTTCTTTTGACTCCTTTTTGGGGCTCAAGGTTTACTGTGCAGTATCTCTATCTTGGTACGCACTGCGAAACGTTTGCCTTTCCAAGCATTAACACGTGGGGTTGATTTTCTTTTGATACTCTTTGTTGTTGTCGTGTTGCTGTTTCTAGGATTGGGTATGATATGTTTTGTATAGTGGGGGCATGGGCACTAGATTTGTATAATGCTCTTTTGAGGAAGATATATAATGAATTTGGTACCCGGTGTGTATTGTTGAGGTGTGATTCTGATATCAGTAAAAGGGTCTATGCCAGTGGTTCTCAATCTGTGGGGTGGGCCCCCCTAGGCACGAAGTAACAAAAGGTGGGGGGGGGGGCGCAAAGATGTGAAAAAAAAAACAAGATTCAAAAATATGAAAAATACATGTATTGAAACCAAAACAAATTAACTTAAACTACATTCTAATACTAGAAAATAATGTAAATGTTGGTAAAAGTTACGTAGGCATAATAAAATATGTATCTATGGTATATCATTGGGCGGCACGGTGGCGCAGTGGGTAGTGCTGCTGCCTCGCAGTTGGGAGACCTGGGGACCTGGGTTCGCTTCCCGGGTCCTCCCTGCGTGGAGTTTGCATGTTCTCCCCGTGTCTGCATGGGTTTCCTCCGGGCGCTCCGGTTTCCTCCCACAGTCCAAAGACATGCAGGTTAGGTGGATTGGTGATTCTAAATTGACCCTAGTGTGTGCTTGGTGTGTGGGTGTGTTTGTGTGTGTCCTGCGGTGGGTTGGCACCCTGCCCGGGATTGTTTCCTGCCTTGTGCCCTGTGTTGGCTGGGATTGGCTCCAGCAGACCCCCGTGACCCTGTGTTCGGATTCAGCGGGTTGGAAAATGGATGGATGGATGGTATATCGTTAATTAAAAAAGAACAAATTGGTATTAGTGGGCCTCTTTCAAAAAAACGTTAGGGGGGGCGATTAAAACTGTTATGAAAACTCGGGTCACAAATACTTAAAGGTTGAGAAATGCTGGTCTATGCATTGAAGAAAAGTTTATTAATAACAACAACATTTATTTATGTAGCATATTTTTATAGAAATGGTGTAGCTCAAAGTGCTTTACAAGAAAGAAAAGTTTATAAAAAAACAAAACTAACATTAGGCAATACTAAATAACAAAGAATAAAGTAAGGTGTGATGGCCAGGAGGACAGAAAAAAACAAAAAAAATCAAAATCTGCAAGGGTTCCAAGGCCACGAGACCACCCAGCCCCCACTAGGCATTCTACCTCACATACAGTAAATGATCTCAATCAGTCCTCAGGGTTTACAGGCTTCACATGGAAGAATTAGACAATGATGGTCACGTGGACCTCTGGCCTTCAATCCATCAATGGAGGGACATCACGGTGCTTTGATCAGGTGGTGGTGGCGCAGATCAGCACCACAGACAACCGGAAAAAGAACAGCAGAGAAAGTAGGGGTTAGTACGGATTGTGGAGCCATGATAAAAATAATCATTCAATGCATATACAGATAATCAGGATTTATCTAAGATGAAGCTATGAGAAAGCCATGTTAAAGTAATGTGCTTTCAGCAGTGTTTTAAAGTGCTCCACCATATTAGCCTGGTAAGCTATTCCAGATTTTAGGTGCATAACAGCAGAAGGCCGCCTCACCACTTCTTTTAAGTTTAGCTCTTGGAATTCTAAGCAGACACTCAGTTGAAGATCTAAGGTTACGATTTGGAGTGTAAGGTGTAAGACATTCTGAAATATAAGATGGAGCGAGATTGTTTAAGGCTTTGTAAACCATAAGCAGTATTTTAAAGTCAATTCTAAATGACACAGGAAACCAGTGTATTGACATCAGGACTGGTGTGATGTGCTCGGATTTTCGTTTCCGAGTTAAGATTCTAGCAGCTGCATTCTGCACTCGTTACAATCGATTGATGTCTTTTTTTGGTGGTCCTGAGAGGAGTGCGTTGCAGTAATCTAGCCGACTGAAAACAAAAGTGTGCACTAATTTATCAGCATCTTGCAAAGTTATAAGAGGTCTAACTTTTGCTATATTTCTTAAGTGAAAAAGTGCTGTCCTAGTGATCTGATTAATATGCGATTTAAAATTCAGATCCGAGTCAATAATTACCCCTAAATTCTTTACCTCTGTCTTGACTTTTAAGCCTAAAGGATCAAGTTTATTTCTAATGCCCTCATTATATCCATTCATCCATCCATTTACCAACCCGCTGAATCCGAACACAGGGTCACGGGGGTCTGCTGGAGCCAATCTCAGCCAACACAGGGCACAAGGCAGGAACCAATCCCAGACAGGGTGCCAACCCACCACAGGACACACACAAACACACCAAGCATACACTAGGGCCAATTTAGAATTGCAAATCCACCTAACGAGCATGTCCTTGGATTGTGGGAGGAAACCGGAGTGCTCGGAGGAAACCCATGCAGACACGGGGAGAACATGCAAACTCCACACAGGGAGGACCTGGGAAGCGAACCCGGGTCTCCTTACTGCGAGGCAGCAGCGCTACCCACTGCGCCACCGTGCCGCCCTCATTATATCCATTTTTGCCAATTTAATAATTGTATTGGTGGTTTATCTTTTCTGACTGTTTTAATGTAACCATATTATCTAGACTTACTGTAGTATTAGGTGAGAGGTTTGAATATAGTGTTACCCTTCTCTCTTACTGTTATGGAGAAAAAAATAAAAGCAAAGGAAATTCTGTGCGAGTGTCTTGTGCCCTGGTGTAAAGTGTCATGTCGCTGCACTGGTGTCTGCCATGCCCTGCTGCGTCACCTTCCTATTCTTCACACCTCTCTGTCACATCCCACTGCTGTACAGGATGACTAAAACGGCTGCACATATGCCTTCATGTGGGCAATCAAAAAAACTTGTTAGTTAATCTATCACATTGTGGTATTCAGACTTGCCAGTTATTTTCATGGCGTATGATCAGTAACTTGTGATGTTTGCAGCCTTAATTAAACGGAGGCCTGGAGCCACTGAGCATTTTCTGCAACTGCCTTCACAATACAAGGGAGCAGAATCAATGGCTGCAACTTTCAGTGCTAAGCAGACAGATGGGGGCCTTTTTAGAGCCATCCATTAAGCTATGCTGCAAGCGTTTGGTTTGTGAGTGAAAATTTAACTACTTGAAATAGAGAACACATAGAAGAACACGCAGACTCCACAGTGTCAAACTCCACAGCTGCGCACTCCACCATGCCGTCCCTTTCCAAATCACAGAAATGTTAAATGCAGTTAATACGTTGAAGACTTCTTCTTCTTTTGGCTGCTCCCGTTAGGGGTTGCCACAGCGGATCATCTTCTTCCATATCTTTCTGTCCTCTCCATCTTGCTCTGTCACACCCATCACCTGCATGTCCTCTCTCACCACATCCATAAACCTTTGTTAGGCCTTCCTCTTTTCATCTTCCCTGGCAGCTCTATCTTTAGCATCCTTCTCCCAAAAAAGTGGAGAAGAAAGTCCAAAATGGACAAGAAAGGCCCCAGTAACCAGGAGACAAAGGGACAAAAGGACGAGCGAGACGTCCACACCAAAAAGTGCAAAAGCTAAATGTAACACAAAAATCAAAGATTACAAATTTCTGATGTCCTGATCTAACTATAATAGATCCTGCTAGATCTTCGACACAGGCGACCACCAGAGCCTCCTTGCCACACTCTCTGATTGTAAGAGCCAAATTGTTTGCGTTAATGTTAATGGTAAATGTTCTTTAGTCTGCTTAGCTTGAACTTGAATATACAGTAATATAGCTTAATTTAGATAATGGAGGATTCAGTTCAACCCCCTATGAGTTATAGATAATGCAATGTTCATAATCTCAACTCTGTGTGACAGTAGAAGAGCCCATAGATTGAAGTTAGAAAGCTGGAAATAAACACAAATGGTCAGATAGTAGCCATTGAGGGCATAGAACAATGCATAGAAACCTTAAGAAATGTAACCTGGATATTTAAGCAGAATATTATAAGTTCTTCTTTTTTCCTTTTATTTTTTGTGTGAATTGTTTTACTTTGAATTTCACTAAAATCTTTAAAAATGAAGACACTTGAACCGTGGAGTAATTTTTGGTGCCGGAATATCTACCTTTTAGCTGAATTTGAACTATTTTGAACCACAGTGATCCCTTGCTATATCGCGCTTCGCCTTTCGCGGCTTCACTCTATCGCGGATTTTATATGTAAGCATATTTAAATATATATCGCGGATTTTTTGCTGGTTCGCGGATTTCTGAGGACAATGGGTCTTTTAATTTCTGGTACATGCTTCCTCAGTTGGTTTGCCCAGTTGATTTCATACAAGGGACGCTATTGGCAGATGGCTGAGAAGCTACCCGGCTTACTTTTCTCTTTCTCTCTCTTGCGCTGACTTTCTCTGATCCTGACGTAGGGGGTGTGAGCAGGGGGGCTGTTCGCACACCTAGACGATACGGACGCTCATCTAAAACTGCTGAAAGATTATCTTCACGTTGCTACCTTCTGTACAAGCTGCTTCCTGAAGCGAAATGCTGCACGGTGCTTCGCATACTCAAAAGCTCGAAGGGCGCGTATTGATTTTTGACTGTTTGTTTTTCTCTGTCTCTCTCTCTCTCTCTCTCTCTCTCTCTCCCTGCTCCTGACGGAGGGGGTGTGAGCTGCCGCCTTCAACAGCTTTGTACCGGCGGTGCTTCGCATACTTAAAAGCCAAACAGCCCTATTGATTTGTTTGCTTTCCTCTCTCTTTCTGACAGTCTCTGCTCCTGACGCGCACTCCTTTGAAGAGGAAGATATGTTTGCATTCTTTTAATTGTGAGACAGAACTGTCATCTCTGTCTTGTCATGGAGCACAGTTTAAACTTTTGAAAAAGAGACAAATGTTTGTTTGCAGTGTTTGAATAAAGCTCCTGTCTCTCTACAACCTCCTGTGTTTCTGCACAAATCTGTGACCCAAGCATGACAATATAAAAATAACCATATAAACATATGGTTTCTACTTCGCGGATTTTCTTATTTCGCGGGTGGCTCTGGAACGCAACCCCCACGATGGAGGAGGGATTACTGCATTTGGAAACCTTCGTCAATCGCAGCTACACTGATCCTAGCATCACTGGGACTGCCCTCAGGTGGTTTAAGTCCTACCTCTTGGGCAGATCCCACCGTTTGTCAAGGATACAGCAGGGACGTGCCCCAGGGTGTGCCCCAAGGGCCAGTGCTGGGTCCTCTCCTCTTCACTCTATCATCCTGTCCCACTGTTTCTCATGTCAGTGCTATGCCAGTCATATTCTGCTCTACCTGGCACTCTGTCCAGTGAGCTACACAGAATCCAGTGTAGTGACATCAGGACTGGAGAGATGTGCTCGGATTTTCTTTTCCGAGTTAAGATTCTAGCAGCTGCATTCTGCAGTCGTTGCAATCGATTGATGTCTTTTTTTGGGTGGTCCTGAGAGGAGTGTGTTACATAATCAAGCCAACTGAAAACAAAAGCATGAACTACTTTCTCAGTATCTTGCAGTGTTATAAGTGATCTAGACACAGAATCAGCCAGAATCTCTTTGCAGGTCTCACTGATACTGCAAACCTGGATGAAGTAACACCATCTCCAGTTCAACCTGGAAAAGATGAACCCTTTTGTTATCCTAGCTCGTCCATCTATGCCACACTTCCCCTCTGATCAGCTCAGATCCTTATCGCTAACACCCACCTCCTGAAGTGGTAATCGAAGACCAGCGGCCCTGCAAGAACAACGTTGCTGCAGTCTCTCAGTCAGATTCACTCTGTGCATCATCTGCAAGATCAGGGCATATGTGACCGAGTACGCAGCACAATTCCTGGTCCAGGCTTTGGTCTTGTCACCTACCTGACTACTGCAACTCTCTGCTGACAGAAGTACCAGAATGAGTTACTGGGTCTTTACAGATGGTTCAGAATGCCATGGCACACCTGGTGTTCACTCATCTTTCCAAATCACTACACTGGCTTGCTGTATTAAGTTCAAATCCTTGTTGCTTGCCTACAGAGTAGTCAGTGGTGTAGAAGCTAAGTTTATGGAGACACTTGTGAGGGCTATGAAGCCTGGACACGTACAGCCACCCTAACCCAACACAGACAGGCGGAAACACGTGTTCCAACACAACACACACCTTTATTCTCCTGTGGGGAAACGCTTTTCCGTTTGCTCCTCACTACTCAACAGAATTCAAATAACGTCCACAATGACAGCACAGTCTTTCTGCCTCCAGTCCTCCACACAGGCTTTGTCCTTCTTCTTCCCAACTCTGGCCCATGAATAGTGGCGACTGGCCCCCTTTTATAGGATATCCAGAAGAATTCCAGGTGTCCAATGACCTTCGTCTGGCAGCGCTTACTGGTGTGTCAGAAGTGCTGCCAAATAGGGTCCAGCAAACATCCGGGCTCCCCCTAGCGGTGGCCACAGGCCCCAACAGGGTTGAGCTTCCATGCTCCAAACTCATGGCCCCGATACAAGGTAAGGGGGCTGTCCTCCATTGGTCTGGGGGAGAAAATGTCCTGGAAAAGTCATCTTCCCCGGTCCTTCCATTGTCGGGGCATCCACCACAGGGTCTCTGCTCCTTCTTGACCACTCGGGTCTGCTAGCGAATGGCGTCTGGTGATACCACCTTCGCATGGTGGTTCTTCGCAATGCAGGTTCTTCATGTGTAGCTCCTCACTGGTGGAATGAGCTACCCTCCTCCATTCGAACGCCCGACTTGCTCGATATGTTTAAGAAGTGTTTGGAGACTCTCCTGTTTGGGAGAGTTCTGTATAACTGATTTCAGCTGATAGGCTGAGATGCCGCTCTGCCATTTCCACAACCACAGTTCACGTCCAGCATATAAAACCGACAGACAGGAGAGCCGGTCATACTGTAAGTCCGCACGGTCGCTAAGTGAGGAGTGTCTGTAGTAACTTTGGTAACGTATACTAAGGATGTACAGGTAGACCATCACTAATCCAGAATCATTGGGGTTCGCCACTAACAAATACACAAAAGTCTGTTTGTTTCTTTTTTTTCTTTATCCAACGAGGGATGTTGCACGTTGCCGGTGTAGCCATTTTTAACACGGAGTGAACTGGCTTGACCCCTGGTCACACGAAGGATGCCACCAATCGGGGCTGCTGAAACTGCAATACAGTTAGATAGATCATGTGACGCGTCATTTCCATGCATTTTGCTGTCACATGACGTGTAAGTGTTAAAATGGTAAACAAAAAAAATAAAACAAATTTCAAAACCTTATGAATCATAACAATCAAGAGAGGTAGCACAGCCAAACCAGAGCACAGTAGGTGGGTGCAGCGGCCTGGGAATTTTGAAATGTTTGAAATTGATGCTGGATTAGAAAAGTAATTGGATTATAGGGAGGAGGATTAGTGAAGGTCTGCCTGTACTGATTGTAGGCTTTGATGCTAATAGAGAGTCAAGATTTTTAGCAGTTTTCATCTCTGAATGAATCAACTTTGTAACCAAACGTCACTTTAATGTGGAGTTCTGCTGCAATCGCTTTCACACCAACAACACCAAGGACTGGAAGTAGCAAGGTCAACAATAAGCAGCTCAAGTGATTAAAAAAGATACAAATATTGTATACAGAAAAGTACTTAGTTAGTTATGTAATATTTCTGATTCATCTGATTAACCAACAGCACTACAACTGAGGCCCATTAACTTCAAATCTCCCGGGCAAAGCCGAGTAACACAACGAGTTCTGAATAAATGCCAAGGAGGTCACATGTCAATTGTCAATTTATTTATATAGCAAATTTAAACAAACATAGTAATGCTGTTGCCAAAGTGCTTTACAAAAATAGAACAAATTAACATAAAACATAAATAGAAATAAAATATATGAACATAAAATAAAACACATAATAAATAGAAGTAATCTATAATAATAAAAGGCAAAGCCCTCACTGACTGACTCACTCACTCACTGACTGACTGACTTACTCATCACTAATTCTCCAACTTCCCGTGTAGGTGGAAGGCTGAAATTTGGCAGGCTCATTCCTTACAGCTTACTTACAAAAGTTAGGCAGGTTTCATTTCGAAATTCAAAGCGTGATGGTCATAACTGGAACATATTTTTTGTCCATACACTGTAATGGAGGAGGCGGAGTCACGTATCGCGTCATCACGCCTCCTACGTAATCACGTGAACTAAAAACAAGGAAGAGATTTACAGCACGAGTCACACGCGGGAACGAAGGTAAATGACGTTAATTTTTGACTGTCTTTTAATACTGTGTAAGCATACATATTAACACGTGCAATTAAACGTGTGCATTTACGGGGTGATTTCTCAGGCTTAAAAGCTCACCTTTTATCAAACGCGGGAACAAAGGTAACTGACGTTGTTCACTGTCTTTTAATACTGTGTAACCATACATATTAACACATGTGCAATTAAACGTCTGCATTTATGGGGTGATTTCTCAGGCTTAAAAGCTCGCCTTTTACTAAAAAGGTAAATGCAAAACTATTTTCAATCAGTTTATTGAAACGCTCCCGTTAAGGATTGCAATAACATATTCGCGAGATAAAAGAACGAAGTAGGGGGAAATGGAGGAACAGCCGCAAACAGCGAAGAGCAAAAAATTAATTAAACAATTGAGAACGGAGCAAGTTAAGCATACAAGCATGTTCATAAGGGAAACAAAGCACGGTGTAAAACGTAAGTTTAAATTAAGTTTATAGAAACGCTCCCGCTGCGGATTGCAATAACATATTCGCGAGATAAAAGTTTAATGAGAAGACACGAGGTATAAACGAACCACACGCCGTGGCGCAACGTTAGGGGCAACAGTTTCAACCATTCTATGATCTGCTTCTCGCAACTGAAAGACGGCACGTGGCGGATGTTAGCCGACTTGCTGACCGCAACGTTAGGGGCTTCAGCAATGGCGCTGACGCCACATCTCAGTGCCAACACTTTGCAGACTGTACTTAAAAGACACGCCCTCCTCACTGGACAGTTAAAAACACCAATCAAACTAACGATGACATCAAGTATTACCCAATCAAAAGTAGGAAAGGAGGCATCTTCATAAAATGCGTGTGGGATGATTTGCATGAGACGCTGCTTTAAAAAAAAAATGATAAAAAAAATACGGGATAAATCCCGTCCAGTATTGATTCAAAACGGGACGCGCAATTTCATTCTCAAACGCGGCACGATTCCGTATTTTAAAGGACGGGTGGCAACCGTACAGTGCCAGGTAACCACCCATACAATCACATTGTGATTCAGACTAGGAATGCAATGAATGTAATTACCCCGATCTACATACAAGGCGAAAGTCTTGCAACATTCAAAGATGATGGTTTGGGATAAGTACACCATACAACATAAAAGAGCTTATGAAGCCTTGAACCGAAAAAAGCAACATCTCAGAGATCGTAAAAAAAAAAATAGGAGGTAATGCCGTTTTACTCGCTGTAGATTTTAGTCAAACATTACCAGTTATTACACGAGGCAGACCAGCAGATCAACTCAACGCGTGTTTAAAATCCATGCTTCTCCCACGCTCGGTTATATGTCGCGTGTTCTCGGGTAGGTGCACCAAAAAATGTATACATTTAAGCATGTAATGGGCAAACAAAAAATGAGGTATACCCGAAGGCACTGCAGTAGTACTTCATGTAACTTTACTTCTTAAATGTTAATGTTTTACTGTTTAATAATTTATACGCTTCTTATATGTTGTTCAAATTCTTTTATCAAAATACCACTGACAGCGCAATGCACGATAACATGGAGTGAATACACCATACGCATCCACCCACGGCTGTCCTGCTGTGCGCAGATAGGAGTTGATTCTACAATAAAATAAAATAAAGATAAAAAGAGTAAAACGATCATCACCCATAAAGCGGATAGTAGACGTGACGTACTATATGTGTACCACATTTCAAGTGTATAGGTGAAACGGTTTGCGAGCTACAGGTCATTTAAAATCCTGGACAGACACACAAATTGCCACGGTAGCAAATTACAGAAGAAGATTTTACTGTTTAATAATTTATATTTATATGAAATGTGCTTCTTATATATTACTTCATATTCTCATATGATAATGATGTTAATGTTTATATTGATTTCTGTGTTATTAAAACTGCATGTATGTGTGTATATGTATATATATATATATATATATATATATATATATATATATATATATACTAGCAAAATACCCGCGCTTCGCAGCGGAGAAGTACTGTGTTAAAGAGGTTATGAAAAAAAAAGGAAACATTTTAAAAATAACGTAACATGATTGTCAATGAAAGCCCGTTTCAGTCAGTAAGTCTTATGTGTGTGTTTATGTATGTGTGTATATACCGGTATATGTAGATGTGTATATGTAGATATGTATATATATGTATATGTATATAAATGTTTATGTGTGTGTGTATATATATATATATATAATATATATATATATATATATATATATATATATATATATATATATATATATATATATATATATATATATATATATATAAAAGACAGCAACAGTTATAACAATGACAACACAATTACATTGACAATCATGTTACGTTATTTTTAAAATGTTTCCTTTTTTTTTCATAACCTCTTTAACACAGTACTTCTCCGCTGCGAAGCGCGGGTATTTTGCTAGTCTATACTAATAAAAGGCAAAGCCCTCACTGACTGACTGACTCACTCACTCACTGACTGACTGACTCACTCATCACTAATTCTCCAACTTCCCGTGTAGGTAGAAGGCTGAAATTTGGCAGGCTCATTCCTTACAGCTTACTTACAAAAGTTAGGCAGGTTTCATTTCGAAATTCAAAGCGTAATGGTCATAACTGGAACATATTTTTTGTCCATACACTGTAATGGAGGAGGCGGAGTCACGTATCGTGTCATCACGCCTCCTACGTAATCACGTGAACTAAAAACAAGGAAGACATTTACAGCACGAGTCACACGCGGGAACGAAGGTAAATGACGTTAATTTTTGACTGTCTTTTAATACTGTGTAAGCATACATATTAACACATGTGCAATTAAACGTGTGCATTTACGGGGTGATTTCTCAGGCTTAAAAGCTCGCCTTTTACTAAAAAGGTAAATGCAAAACTATTTTCAATCAGTTTATTGAAACGCTCCCGTTAAGGATTGCAATAACATATTCGCGAGATAAAAGAACGAAGTAGGGGGAAATGGAGGAAGACCCGCAAACAGCGAACAGCAAAAAATTAATTAAACAATTGAGAACGGAGCGAGTTAAGCATACAAGCATGTTCATAAGGGAAACAAAGCACGGTGTAAAACGTAAGTTTAAATTAAGTTTATAGAAACGCTCCTGCTGCGGATTGCAATAACATATTCTTGAGATTAAAGTTTAATGAGAAGACACGAGGTATAAACGAACCACACGCCGTGGCGCAACGTTAGGGGCAACAGTTTCAACCATTCTATGATCTGCTTCTCGTAACTGAAAGACGGCACATGGCGGATGTTAGCCGACTTGCTGACCGCAACGTTAGGGGCTTCAACTATGGCGCTGACGCCACATCTCAGTGCCAACACTTTGCACACTCTACTTAAAAGACACGCCCTCCTCACTGGACAGTTAAAAACACCAATCAAACTAACGATGACATCAAGTATTACCCAATCAAAAGTAGGAAAGGAGGCATCTTCATAAAATACGTGTCGGATGATTTGCATGAGACGCTGCTTTAAAAAAAAAATGATAAAAAAAAATACGGGATAAATCCCGTCCAGTATTGATTCAAAACGGGACGCGCAATTTCATTCTCAAACGCTCCACGATTCCGTATTTTAAAGGACGGGTGGCAACCCTACAGTGGCAGGTAACCACCCATACAATCAGATTGTGATTCAGACTAGGAATGCAATGAATGTAATTACCCCGATCTACATACAAGGCGAAAGTCTTGCAACATTCAAAGATGATGGTTTGGGATAAGTACACCATACAACATAAAAGAGCTTATGAAGCCTTGAACCGAAAAAAGCAAGATCTCAGAGATCGTAAAAAAAAAATAGGAGGTAATGTCGTTTTACTCGCTGTAGATTTTAGTCAAACATTACCAGTTATTCCACGAGGGAGACCAGCAGAGGAACTGAACGCGTGTTTAAAATCCATGCTTCTCCCACGCTCGGTTATATGTCGCGTGTTCTCGGGTTGGTGCACCAAAAAATGTATACATTTAAGCATGTAATGGGGAAACAAAAAATGAGGTATACCCGAAGGCACTGCAGTAGTACTTAATGTAACTTTACTTCTTAAATGTTAATGTTTTACTGTTTAATAATTTATACGCTTCTTATATGTTGTTCAAATTCTTTTATCAAAATACCACTGACGGCGCAATGCACGATAACATGGAGTGAATACACCATACGCATCCGCCCACGGCTGCCCTGCTCTGCGCAGATACGAGTTGATTCTACAATAAAATAAAATAAAGATAAAAAGAGTAAAACAATCATCACCCATAAACCGTGTGTGTGTGTATATATGTGTATATATATATGTTGATATGTGGATGTGTATATGTATATATATGTTTATGTGTGTGTGTGTGTGTGTGTGTATATTATATATATAAAACACAGCAACACTCATAACAATGACAACACAATTACATTGACAATCATGTTACGTTATTTTTAAAATGTTTCCTTTACTTTTTCATAACCTCTTTAACACACTACTTCTCCGCTGCGAAGCGCGGGTATTTTGCTAGTGTTATATAATCACAAAGAGGAAGCCATCAGTATTACTGAAGGTCACTGAATGCAAGTGAATAAAAATGAGTCTTTAACTCTTTTAGGGCTAATTTTTTTTTTTTGTTTCTTTTCTCCCAGGGCTGAATATTTTTCCAAAAACTAACATTTTTTAAAAAAGAACACAAAGCAATTGTTTAACATATCAAATCAACAAAAAATATTTACTTTTGACAAATGTTACTGTCTTGCATGTTGTATGAGCCTGCATACTCTATGATTTCACATACATATCACATACATTTTACACAGCAAAGTCTGATCTCGCTCAAAGCAGCCAATTTCAGTCATTGCCACATTGCACTCCTTACAATATGTGTTGCTTTGGTGCCTATTTTTCAATTGTCTGTTGCTGCACTTTCTCACATATATTGTCAGTGTGTACTGTAGAGAGACAAGTCACCCATTTGCCATCGTGCCATGCCACTGCCACCAAGTTTTCTGCCTGCATGAAAACCATATTGTCACCTCTTTTCATCTTCTGAAACTTTATGAACTTTATGTATGGCATTATAGCCTGGCTCACCCCATGGGATTTGCTTCTGTTTATTACAGAAGTGAATAAAACTTTGCAGCAGCACGTACCTAAGCCACCAGGGGACAAAACACGTTTGGACCAATGCTCCCTGAAGTTATATCACCAATTCTGTCCCATCTCTATTTGTAATGCCACAGCGCGCTTCATCTCGTCTTTCGTTGTGGGTTTCCACTTTGAAAAACGAGAATGCGATGCAAACGCAGCCCGCGATTCAAAAAAAATCTCTGCCTACCTGTTTGTCTCGTCTGACACTAGCTGAAAAGCAGCATCAGGAGAGAGCAGCCTGAAGTACAGCAGCTGGTGATCTGTCGTGTCCAAAAGCAAGCCATGCCGTCTTGTAAACTCCGGTAGCCAGATCGGCTCTCAACGGATCAATGTCTGTGTATTTATCCCATGCGAACCTTGCCGTAGATGCATCGACTGCGCAAAGGCACTCAACTGGCAGCAGATCCGCTGGCGCGGCATCGGCTGGTGTCTGATCAGCTGATGCCTGCTTCTCACTCTCTTGCTCGATCTCCTGATCACTGCCAATAAAATCCGATTCTGAAAAATCAAGAGTCCGACTCCGCGATAATGCGCAAAACATCGTCTGCCGAGTTTTCTGCACTCGCTTCGCTGCCTTTTCACATGTCGGTGCCATCTTGCCTTTGTTTACATTTCGCAACTCACGCACACGCAATGTTTATTTGCCGAGTCAACGAGTCTAGCATTCCTCCAAGCACAGAGGGAATGCCTGTGACGTGACAGTGAGATTTGTCGCCATTAACAGCTGATTGTCGCCCCCTATCCCTGGATGTCGACTTTTGTCGACATTCACCTTCAACCCCTCCTGTCGACAAAAGTCGACATCCGCCCTAAAAGAGTTAATCTTGTTTTAAACAGTTCAATTGTAGACGACTCCTTTATATGATGAGGTAAAGAGTTCCACAGGCGAGGTGCAACAGCTGCAAAAGACCTGTCCCCCTTGGTTTTACACTTGGTATGAGGGACAACCAGAGACAGCTGACCAGAAGATCTAAGCACTCTAGATGGCTGATGTAAAACACACAGTTCAGATAAATAGGCAGCATGTAAAGATTTAAAAACTAGCAGCAAGATTTTAAAATCAATTCGAAAACTGACAGGCAGTCAGTGTAAAGAAGCTAAAATAGGAGAGACAGAGTCATACTTTCTTGCCCCAACCAGAAAGCGAGCGGCAGCATTTTGGACCAACTGTAACCTGTGTATCAAGGATTTGTTAATCCCAGAATACAGCGAGTTGCAGTAATCGATGCGAGAAAAAATAAACGCATGAGTAGCTATCTCAATATCCCAAGAAGATAAAAAAGGCTTTATCTTACCTAATAGACGAAGTTGGAAAAAGCAACTCTTGACTACAGAATTTACTTGTTTCTCAAAAGAGAGGTTACTATCAAAGATAACACCAAGATTGCGGACTTGAGGTTTGGAAAAGACAGAGAAAGAGCCGAGAAGACCAAGACCAATTTGGGCTTTAGCTGATGGACCCACTATAAGCACCTCCGTTTTATTTTGATTTAGATCAAGAAAATTATTAGCCATCCAGGATCTTAGTTCAGACAGACAGTTGTGGAGCTGATTTGTTGTAGAGTTGCAGACAGGAATATAAACCTGAGTATCATTAGTATAGCAGTGAAAAGAAATGTTAAATTTCCTAAAAATCGCTCCAATAGGGTGAAGGTATATGGAGAATAAAATAGGACCCAAAATGGATCCCTGAGGAACACCATATTTAAGAGGTGCAGTAGATGAAGAAGAGGAATTAAAAGTCACTGAAAAGTGTCTACCAGTTAAATATGACCTGAACCAGTTAAGAGCAGCCCCTTTAAGCCCAACAAGATGTTCAAGCCGCATCAGCAATATTTCGTGGTCAATAGTGTCAAAGGCAGCAGACAGGTCAAGGAGCAGAAGGACTGCCGCATCACCTGAGTCAGTAATAAGAGAGATGTCGTTGAACACTTTCAGGAGTGCCGTTTCAACACTATGATAACGCCTAAAGCCAGATTGATAGATCTCAAATAAATTATTATATGTAATAATGTAAGGTCACATGTAAGGTCACAGATAAGGGAGGGATGAGTACAGGCAGAAGGACCAAATGAAGATCCAGAAATAAAAATCCATCCACCTCTCTGTGCCTAACTTGTTGGAGTGGCTGTTATGATTTTATGCGTTGACAATTTTTTCTGCGCTTCTTGAAGCCTTTTCTTATTGGCGATTAATTCCCATTATGGGGTGGCGCAGTGGTGAGGAGACCTGGGCTCGCTTCCCGGGTCCTCCCTGTGAGGAGTTTGCATGTTCTCCCCGTGTCTGCGTGGGTTTCCTCCAGGTATTCCGGTTTCCTCCCAGAGTCCAAAGACATGCAGGTTAGGTGCATTGGCGATTCTAAATTGTCCTTAGTGTGTGCTTGGTGTGTGGGTGTGTTTGTGTGTGCCCTGTGGAGGGCTGGTGCCCTGCCCAGGGTTTGTTCCTGCCTTGCACCCTGTGTTGGCTGGGATTGGCTCCAGCAGACCCCCGTGACCCTGTGTTAGGATATAGTGGGTTGGATAATGGATGGATGGATAATTCCCATTATGGGTTTTTGGAGGGAGATGGATCTGATTTTTGCATATATTTTTATTATAGTGTAGCATGCAGCCAGGGCCGTTGCCCGGCCGGGACTCCTCCATGCTGAGAGGACCAGGGGAGCAAACATGGCCAGTATGTTACCTCCCCCAGGACGCCAGATGGCAACCCCCCTGGGTTGCAGCGGTGCCTCGGTCTCCCGCAGGGCTTCATGGGAGTTGGAGTTTGGTGCAGCCCTGTTGGGATCTGCAGGTGCTGCCAGGGGGTGCTGCAGCTTATGGGCAGTCCTTCTACCACACCTGGAAGTGCTGCTGGAAATGAAGTCATCAAGCACCTGGAGCACTTCTGGGTGGGCAATAAAAGGAGCCAGCAGACTTACTCGGGGAGCCAGAGTCGGGAGGAGGAGGACGAAGCTTACAGAGGAGGAGTTAAGGAAGAATAAGGGACATAAAAGTATGGTGTAGAGTTGTGCCTGTGGGAACGGGGAAGGCGTTGCCCACAGGCGAAGAAATAGAAATTAAACATTTATTTGTTTTATCAGTGTGCCTCCCGTGTCTGTCTGTGTCGGGTCGGCGCACATATAGCGCCTTTTTGTCACAGTAGAAATTGTTTTCCAGTTATTAGAAAATATGCTGCACCGTTTCAGTCAACATTTTGTTTTCCTCTGGGCACCATGAGTTTTGTGTCACTGTCATCATGAAGCAATGGTGGTTGCTGTTAGGTGTTAATATGGTTAATATTAACACAAGTTAATATCATCCACCGGAGCTTCAGCAGTCGCCGTGGCGGATACGTCACCATCTGTGGATACTCAAAGAAGGACACCATCTTGTGTCGTTTGTATTGCTGTTTGGACCTCCCTGTTCTTGACGTCTGCTTTCTATGGTCTTACTTTGATTCGTTGTTGAGTGTTTTGTCTGTGATAGGTCTATTTTTTTCTTGTGTTATGTTTTCCTGGCCTGGTCATCCCATTAAATGTGGTAGCCTTTCCTGCGTATGGGTGGCACTTTTCTGCTGCTGTCGTCCCTCCCTGCCCTGCTCACAGAATTGGCCTGTTTTGAGCCTTTGCCCCAACTCACCTCCTGACATTTGTCACACTGGGTCTTTGGATTGAGGCTTCTTGGGGGACCACCCACAAAACAAATGAGACGTAGTAAAAGATGCTTAAACATAAAAAAAAAATCTAAATTATCAGCAATGTTAGCATAAACAATGAACAAAAGAAGCCAAAATGTGAGCATTTGAAGCCCAGCCGGGGGAGTAACCCCGGCAGAAGTATAACGGTGATTTCTAAACCCTAAAAGATGCCCTGTGTCTTAGGTGACCTTTGGGGTACCTTAAAATGACCACATGGTCTCATTTTCTTACCTTTTGGAGTCCATGATACCTTTTGATGAAGTGGAAGGATAACATGCCCCCATTTATTTTAAACTGCCATTGTGTGCTGCCCCCTGTTGGCCGGGAGGTGTTGTGTCCTCCTTCTGTCTTGAAGTGTTCATGGCACCTGCCTTTTAGTGTCCTGAAGGAAGGTCACCTGTCTCCTCCATTGGCCATACTTATCCTGTTCCTTTCTTGGTGTCCCGCCACTTGACCTTCTGCAGCTGCTGGCACACATAGAGGGCACGTCACACTCTGGTGAAGCACTGAAATAGTTAAGAGCTTTGCCAGACTCTGTCCTTGTCCTTGGCCACCATTTTCTCCTTGTGCCCACTGTGCTACCCATCTCAGTGTTTTCCCAGGCATTGGGAATTTTAATCTCTTTAAATTATCGTATTGCGGGATTCTTGACCCAAGGAATCCGTTTTTTGATATCTGTTTTTCATTATGTGTATACTTTTTGCTTTCAGTATTTTATTTGGGTCATAATTGTTTATTTCAGGACGGTGACATTTTGCACTCCCGTCATTAGGACCACTTCTGAGTTGTTGGGGGCGTGTCCTCAGAGGTCATGACACGCTGCTTATGATGCAACAGGCTAAAAAGGTCACCTTTTGCTCACTTGTCTATCTGGGTTAACACATTCCTAAAACCATTACTTTGAAATATTATTATTATTCTTACTTGATTCGTTTCTCGGTGTTGACCTTCTTCCTTTGAACTTTCTTACTCCAATTCTTATCTCATGTGTTGGTTTTGGCTTCTGTGCTTTCAATCTCCAGAGATTCAACCCTTTTCTGTCCTTTAGTTGCATCTTTTCTTCCAGTTACTTAATAAAAATGAACGTGCTACCGGCAAAGTATGACACCAGGGTTCTCTGCTCAAAGTTTAATGCGTTTTCAAATGGATAGCTGCATGGGTGTACAGTCATATGAAAAAGTTTGGGACCCCCTCTCAGCCTACATAATAATTGACTCTCCTTTCAACAAAAAAGATAACAGTGGTATGTCTTTCATTTCCATCTGAGTACTGCGGTGTTTTCCGAACAAAGATTTTTAGTGACGCAGTATTTAGTTGTATGAAATTAAATCAAATGTGAAAAACTGGCTGTGCACAAATGTGGGTCCCCTTGTCATTTTGCTGCTTTGAATGCCTGTCACTGCTCAGTGCTGATTACTTACAACACCAAATTGGTGTGATGAGCTTGTTAAGCCTTGAACTTCATAGACAGGTGTGTCCAATCATGAGATATAAAGGGATTTAAGGTGGTCAATTACAAGTTGTGCTTCCCTTTGACTCTCCTCTGAAGAGTGACAGCATGGGATCCTCAAAGCAACTCTCAAAAGATCTGAAAACAAAGATTGTTCAGTATCATGGTTTAGGAGAAGGCTACAAAAAGCTATCTCAGAGGTTTAAACTGTCAGTTTCAACTGTAAGGAATGGAATCAGGAAATGGAAGGCCACAGGCACAGTTGCTGTTAAACCCAGCAGGTCTGGCAGGCCAAGAAAAATAAAGGAGAGGCATATGAGCAGGATTGTGAGAATGGTTACAGACAACCCACACATCACCTCCAAAGACCTGCAAGAACATCTTGCTGCAGATGGTGTATCTGGACATCGTTCTACAGTTCAGTGCAATTTGCACAAAGAACATCTGTATGGCAGGGTGATGAGAAAGAAGCCCTTTCTGCACTCACACCACAAACAGAGTCACTTTGTATGCCAATGCTCATTTAGACAAGCCAGATTCATTTTGGAACAAAGTGCTTTGGACTGATGAGACAAAAATGGAGTTATTTGGTCATAACAAAAAGCTCTTTGCATGGCAGAAGAAGAACACTGCATTCCAAGAAAAACACCTGCTACCTACTGTCAAATTTGGTGGAGGTTCCATCATGCTGTGGGGCTGTGTGGCTAGTTCAGGGACTGGGGCCTTTGTTAAAGTCGAGGGTCAGATGAATTCAACCCAATATCAACAAAGTATTCTTCAGGATAATGTTCAAGCATCAGTCACAAAGTTGAAGTTACGCAGGGGTTGGATATTCCAACAAGACAATGACCCAAAACACAGTTTGAAATCTACAAAGGCATTCATGCAGAGGGAGAAGTACAATGTTCTGGAATGGCCGTCACAGTCCCCTGACTTGAATATCATCGGAAATCTATGGGCTGATTTGAAGCAGGCTGTCCATGCTCAGCAGCCATTAAATTTAACTGAACTGGAGAGATTTTGTATGAAGAATGGTCAGAAATACCTCCATGCAGAATCCAGACACTCATCAATGGTTATAGGAGGCATCTAGAGGCTGTTATATTAGCAAAAGGAGGCTCAACTAAGTATTGATCTCTGTTGGGGTGCCCAAATTTATGCACCTAATTTTGTTATGATGCTTATGGCATATTTTCTGTTAATCCAATAAACTTAATGTCACTGCTGAAATCCTACTGTTTCCATAAGGCATGTCATATATTAAAAGGAAGTTGCTACTGTGAAAGCTCAGCCAATGATAAACAAAAATCCAAAGAATTAAGAGGGGTTCCCAAACTTTTTCATATGACTGTAAGGCATACCATAACTGTTAATTTTGGACCGGAACACAGTTTGAAATTCCGTGTACATTAGAAAGTTAGAACAATCGAGACGAGAGCAGGTCATTCACCCCAACAAAGCTCGCCAGTCCCATCCACTTAATTCCTCCAAAATAACATTCAAGTCTTTTGACAAAAGATGGGACAACCACTTGGTTTCGACCTTTGGTATTTTTATTTGACTACACCTCTTTTTCTTGGCGTATTCAAACCATCATTTCTGCCTTTTTCTCTCTTCGCAGAACGTGAAAGGACCAGGAGGTGGACTAACCAAAAACTGTTTGGACAGAACAGGCCAGAGTTTAAGGCAAAACTCAAAAGCTCAGTAAACAAAGGTCAAGGTGTGATCTGAAAACATACGTAGTTTAAAGGAATCCTAATTAATCAAGTAACAGACATTAATCATCACTAAACACCACGTAAACTCTTAATAGTACCAAAATAACATCACGTTGAGTTGTGAAGGTCCCTAAAGGCCTACAGTCTACCACACACCATTTGGTAACTTACCCCATGTGTCTAAGAATCTCAGTGTGTGTGTCTATGGAATTGGTTTTAACTTGAAGAGAATAATCGCCACAACTTTTTCTCCTATAATTAGCTCAATGGCAATGATATTTTACAATTTAGTGCTTCAGGCTGGGCTGCTCATGCATTCGCCAGCAGGTGGCACTCTGTGCACGTCAAACGAGACTTCTTCACATGGCCTTGTTATCCGGCATGTCATCTGAAATAAACTCAGTGTTGATTCTATGCAGATTTTCTGTCAGTTCTCAATGTAGAAAGTGGGAGCAAACAAGAAATACTAAAGTGAAGATGCCAAGGGGGCACATCGGTGTGTGTAGGCCTACTGTATGTTTACAGCTGTATTGGTGATGGTTTCAAAACGTCTTATCAAAAAGTAATTATCTTTGAAAAGCATGTCAGAAATTCTGAGTTAAACGCCATCAGTTTTGTTCTTTTGCCGTTCCCAAAGGGCTCTTGACACGTCTATGCTACACGCTCTTGTGAATGTTAACCCCAGAATGAGAAATGAAGCTAAAGCCTGGCAGGCTGAAGACTGCTGTTTACATCATAGTGCAGGACGTGCTGCTGGCATAGCCACCGTGTGTCACAGAAACCTTGGGGTCACACCTACTGTACACTTCAGTTAGTAGCGGGTGACAGGAATGGAGATGGCTGCTGGCCAGGATGTGGGACAGTAAAACAGCCCCCCTTACTTTGAGATATTCAGTGTATCTAAAGCCTTGACTAAGGACCCCCAGTGGCCGAGGTGTAGAACTGTGATCTACCCCTGAGCCTGTGGGAGAGCTTTTCTTTGCTTGGCTGGACTTTAACTTTACTTTTCCTTATTTAAGCTAACATCACATGTTTACAGGAAACAGAAAAATTAATATAAAAATGAAACCCACATTTCTCACAATTTAGCAGACATTTAATAGGGGATGTTAGTCACTGCAGCTTCTATTAGAAATACTGGTTATGGTTTGCCGTGAATGCTTCTATGATGGAGCTCTAATGGAGCAAAACCTGTCAACTAAAGGCCACGTCACATTAGTTGTCTTTTCATGTGATTTTTGGCCTTAATCTCCATTTACATAATCTTAGCGAGTCCCATGATGGGCAGTTGCATAATGTGACACACCCAGCGACTCACCCCAACTAACCTGCAACTGGATTTTGTCTCTAGTCGTAGGGACGGGATGAGACCTGACAGCCAATGAGTACTCAGCCAGAAGTACAGTGCATGGAATGAAGCAACGAGGAATTAAGGACGTGTGTGTTTGGGACCTCACAAACAGAAGAGAAGCTCGTCTGTCTGATGTCTCTTGGTTTATGTCATAGCTAAATGGAAATGTTCCAACTACAGAGGGATCACACTCCTCAGCCTCCCTGGAAAAGTCTATTCAGGGGTCCTGGAGAGGAGGGTCCGTCGGATAGTCGAGCCTCGGATTCAGGAGGAACAGTGTGGTTTTCGTCCTGGTCGCGGAACAGTGGACCAGCTCTATACCCTTAGCAGGGTCCTGGAGGGTGCATGGGAGTTTGCCCAACCAGTCTACATGTGTTTTGTGGACTTGGAAAAGGCGTTCAACCGTGTCCCTCGGGGAATCCTGTGGGGGGTGCTCCGAGAGTATGGGGTACCGGACCCCCTGATAAGGGCTGTTCGGTCCCTGTACGATCGGTGCCAGAGCTTGGTCCGCATTGCCGGCAGTAAGTCGAACCCATTTCCAGTGAGAGTTGGACTCCGCCAGGGCTGCCCTTTGTCACCGATTCTGTTCATAACTTTTATGGACAGAATTTCTAGGCGCAGCCAGGGCGTTGAGGGGTCCGGTTTGGTGGGCTCAGGATTGGGTCACTGCTTTTTGCAGATGATGTTGTCCTGTTTGCTTCATCAGGCCGTGATCTCCAGCTCTCTCTGGATCGGTTCGCAGCCAAGTGTGAAGCGGCTGGGATGGGAATCAGCACCTCCAAATCCGAGACCATGGTCCTCAGCCGGAAAAGGGTGGAGTGCCCTCTCAGGGTTGGTAGCGAAATCCTGCCCCAAGTGGAGGAGTTCAAGTATCTCGGGGTCTTGTTCACGAGTGAGGGAAGAATGGAGCGTGAGATCGACAGGCGGATCGGTGCGGCGTCCGCAGTAATGCGGGCTCTGCATCGGTCTGTCGTGGTGAAAAAGGAGCTGAGCCACAAGACGAAGCTCTCAATTTACCAGTCGATCTATGTTCCTACCCTCACCTATGGTCATGAGCTATGGGTAGTGACTGAAAGAACGAGATCGCGAATACAAGCGGCTGAAATGAGTTTCCTCCGCAGGGTGTCTGGGCTTTCCCTTAAAGATAGGGTGAGAAGCTCAGTCATCCGGGAGGGGCTCAGAGTAGAGCCGCTGCTCCTCCGCATTGAGAGGAGTCAGATGAGGTGGCTCGGGCATCTGATCAGGATGCCTCCTGGACGCCTCCCTGGTGAGGTGTTCCGGGCACGTCCAACCGGGAGGAGGCCCCGGGGAAGACCCAGGACACGCTGGAGGGACTATGTCTCTCGACTGGCCTGGGAATGCCTTGGGATTCTCCCGGAAGAGCTAGAAGAAGTGGCCGGGGAGAGGGAAGTCTGGGCATCTCTGCTCAAGCTGCTGCCCACGCGACCCGACCTCGGATAAGCGGGAGACAATGGATGGATGGATGGATAAATGGAAATAAGAAGAGAAAGGGCAGAGATTCTGGGTGAACCTGCCATACTCGTTAACCCTTCACACAGCAGTGGCCCTGTCAGGCTGCATACAGGGGCAAGTAGGACAGTGCCGGAAGGTTGTCACACAATCGTTAAATTTGACGTACCCAGCGATTTTCAGTTGTGTAAATTGACTGAAGCAGCAACGAGATCAGCAGCTACAGTTGGCAAGTCGGACATACCCTGTGACTAGGCGTCATGTAATGTGACATCAGCTTTAGGTAGTAGTTGTGATTTTCCATCAATCCATTTTCCAACCTGCTGAATCCAAACACAGGGTCATGGGGGTCTGCTGGAGCCAATCCCAGCCAACACAGGGCACAAGGCAGGAACCAATCCTGGGCAGGGTGCCAACCCACCGCAGGACACACACAAACACACCCACACACCAAGGGCCAATTTAGAATCACCAATCTACCTAGCCTGCATGTCTTTGGTCCTTCCTGTGGGAGGAAACCGGAGCACCCGGAGGAAACCCACGCAGACACGGGGAGAACATGCAAACTCCACACAGGGAGGACCTGGGAAGCGAACCTGGGTCTCCTAACTGCGAGGCAGCAGCGCTACCACTGCGAGTTGTGATTTTATTTTTGGAAAATAAATAACTATTGAAAAGGGCAAAGGATGTTAATTCCTGTCGATTATCTTTACCTGTAAAAATCTTAGTTATTGTGACTTGATGAAATGAGGCACAAGTTTAAAAAATTCAAAAGGATTGTGACAAAGAGAAGGCTTCAACACAGAAGCAGGCATAAGGATAGTCGATACAGGGGCAGAAGTGTGTTATCTAGAATTAAAGGAGCATCAGAAACGAAAATCGAAACGCAAGACAGAGGGCAAAATTGTATAAACCAGAACTAAGCTTTCTGACTGTGACTTAAATTCCTGTCCCCAAGTAACTGTTAATTTTGCAAGCTCCCTTTTTGTTGAATCCAACACTTGTACATAGAGGACTGTGGACACCTTTTAAACCATCATGATACAACTTACCGAATTTACTCGCGTTTAAGTTCTCCCGCGGATAAGTCGGGGCTTGATTTTACCGTATAATTTCTGGTATTTTATAATGTCGGTTATATAAGTCGAATGCAGAAAACTCACATTTATGATATGCTAACGTCCACCTGAGAGAGTAACCACAGAGTACACTGCCCTTTTTTCTATGTATTGTGCTTACGTGACCACACAGTAACACCTGAACTACTCCAAAGTGACGTTTGCACTGTTTTGTGTTTTTTGTATCTCACACCCTCATACACCTTTATCGTAAGAGTATCCCTTATCTATGATGGAGCGTTCGATCAGAAGAAAATATGAAGCTGGTTTTATATTAAACGTCGTTGAATTAGCAAAAGAAATTGGTAACTGCGCTGCTGCAGCAAAATTCGATGGATCTGAGAAACTGATGTGAGATTGGAGGAGGCAAGAAGATGTAAAAAAAAAAAAAAACATTTAGATGTCGTATTTTTGAACAGGCTTATAAGTCGGGGTCTGATTTTATAATTGATTTTTTGCGTTTCAAGACCCAACTTATACACAACTATATACGGTAAGTGTCGGTCATGTGTCCATGAATGAACAAACCAGCATCGTGTAAGGCATGTCCAGGCCAGCGTGTGACCCTGGTGCCGGATGGTATTCTGATTTGGTTTCATTCCTGATTTTTTGGGCTTTTTATGGTATGGGGTTGGCCTTTTCAAATTTATTTTAGGCTTTGGAACATGTAGATTCTGATTCTGGTAGTGTTCTTCCTAATTTGAATTGAACTAAATTGGCTAAATTATTCTTGCATCTTTTTGCAATGCCATTTTTTTTGTGGAGTGGTCACAGATATGTTGCGTAGTAAATGACCTGGAAGTGAGCGTCTGTGACATTATAGGGTCGTGGTAATAAACGTCACGATGAACACTTCCTATTCATGAATGTTTATGGAATCGTCATATTGTACCATTGATTATGTTTTTGGCAAACAACTTCTTGCAAACAAAATATTCTGAATTCTGATTTCTGTCTTGACATCTGTCTGTTTGAATTACTGGTTACAAATCTTTGTCTGTTATCTTGTCCCCATCTGATCTTATGATCCCATTTTAAATTATTCTCTGCCTTACTGTTTTAGCGGGCGCGGGGATGCTAAGATTCACACTGTCTGAAGACAATGATTTATTTATTTTATAGCCAGGACCCCCTAGGAACACACCCAGCCTTGACTTGGCACACACACTCTTGCAGAAACACTGATATGCAGCATAATAAACCAATAATTAATAATGTATATACAGTGGAACCTCGAGATACGAGCACCTCTGTATACGAGAAATTCAAAATACGAGGAAAGTATGAGCGAAAAATTCAGCTCTAAATACGAGCATTGGTTCGCGTAACGAGCCACGAGCCAGGCTGTGGGTATAGCTCACGGCTTAGCAAGGGGGCGTGGTAGCAGTTGCGAGCCGCGATCTGCGGTGTCTGCGTTTCTCACTTAAGTGCACAGGTGGGAAACTGCCCACATCCATGATTGTTCCTGTGGCTGATGGGCTGCAGCTGCCATGTCCTCCCCGCATATATAGAGAAGCGCGATCCGGTTAAGGGAGAGAAAAAGTAAAAGAAAAGAAAGAAAGAGAGAGAGAGAGAGAGAGAGAGAGAGAGAGAGAGAGAGAGAGAGAGAGAGAGAGAGAGAGAGAGAGAGAGAGAGAGAAGGCAGGCAGGCAGGCAAGTGCAGGCTCGCGCAGGCTCGCGTGTAGCTGAACAGGCGAGCCAAACAGCTGAAGCAGGATGGTGTAGAGAAGGTCAGCTGCATTAAGAGTGTCTCGCCTGTTGCAGAGCCCGCATGGGAGAAGCAGGTGAGATGCTAACAGAGAAGAAGCACCGGGGATTGTCATCTGTTTTTAAAGACTGCTTCTTGTTGACGTTTTAACCTCGTGTTAAAGGATTGTTATTCTTGTGTATTTTAAACCTCCACTTCACAACTGTTTTAAGGATTATTTATTTAAAGATTTATTGAATGCTCTACTGCACTTTGGACACCTGTTTTGATTCTTTTAATAATCAGTTATATTATTTACCAGTGTTATTTATTAAAGGTAGACTACAGTATATATAATTTATCAGTGTTATTTGTTAGGAAAATTGATTTTTATGTTAATATATTTGGGGTGCAGAACGGATTAACTGGATTTCCATTATTTTCAATGGGGAAGTTTGTTCTAGATACGAGAAATTCGCTATACAAGCTCAGTTCTGGAACGAATTAAACTCGTATCTAGAGGTTCCACTGTATTGATATATTAATCAAATAATGAAAAAGAACAAACAATATTACAAAAAAACGCATATACAAAAGCCCTTCCAAGTTTCGATGGCAATAATTATCTACAGTATATACACTACTCATAAACAATAAACGCTAACCACAAAGTCCAGTGTAGTCCAGTATAGCAGGAACAGGTAACAATGAACGTGTGGAATGAAATCCTTGTGAACAGCCCTCTGAGATAAATGTAAAGTTTTGTCCTACCAGGTTTCCGTTGACAGCATGGGGACTGGAGTTGATTGGGAGCA
Source organism: Erpetoichthys calabaricus (assembly GCF_900747795.2). NCBI lineage: Eukaryota > Metazoa > Chordata > Cladistia > Polypteriformes > Polypteridae > Erpetoichthys > Erpetoichthys calabaricus. The sequence continues at coordinate 319,824,002 of NC_041395.2, forward strand.
CTCCCCAGATGAAGAAGAAGGCACCTGAAACAAATTCACACTGATAAGCAGGCACAGGACAGCACATACATCCAGACAAAACCATAACCCAAGGTAGTGGTAGATTGTAATTCAATAGCGTGTGTGATGAGCAGAAACAAAACTGACAGATGATCGCGATTCTCTCTGTGTCTTTTTGGCTCCTTTCTAAAGAGCCCACCTGATCAATCTCCTTCACAGCAAACCCTTCGCCTTCCAAATCTACCCAATAGCGTTTTGCTGCTTGGGCTGATGGGAGATGTAGTCTATTTCAAGTAGCACTGATATACTATTACTGGCTGAACAGATGGGCTAGAAACGCGTTAGGCCCATGTTACATTTAAAGACTTTTCCAGCGATTTTCAGTCGTAACCTTCATTTATATAATCGTAGCCAGTCAGAGGCAGTCAGCCTCCTGCTCCCATGAAGATTATCACCTAATGTGAGATACGTAACGAGTGAGACAAACCAGTCTGTGATTGGCTACAATAAAATCAAACCTGTTTGATTTTCTCAATAGTTGGAGGGGTGGGGCTGTGTATGCAGGGGAGCTGACAACCAGTGAATGCTCTTCCAAAATTACAATGTACAGAATGTAGTGACAAGGAATAAGGAACACATGTGTTTTGAACCTCACAAATAGGAGAGAAGCTCATGTCTGATCTCTCATTTTTTGTGTACTTAAACAGAATGGAAAAAAAAGAAAAAAGGCAGAGATTGCAGCTGAACTTGCCATATCCGTTAAAATGTAAATCCTTCGTACAGTGCGGCTCCATCAGGCAAACAGAACAGAAGCTTGTCTGTATGATGTCTTGTATTTTACATGCCATAACACAATTGAAAAATAAATAAAGGGCAGGGATTGCTGCTGAACTCACTGCAGCTGGCAATCATTCACACAGTGACAACATCAGGCCACACACTATTGGCTGGTAGAAAAAGGGGCAGGCATGATTGTGCTGGAAAATCAGTGCTCAGTCAGTAAATTAACACTCTCACCGTGTGCCTCATATGCCTTTACTCCACCTTGTGTGTCACATATTCGTACTTCTTCTTTCTATCACGTCACCAAAGCCACATTGACCAATCACACCAAACCAAACTCACCAATCAGATTGCTCTGAGGAACACACACAGATCTTAGAGTTTTATTTTATCGTAGATTTTACAGAAAAGTGTTTGAAATTTGTAGTGAAGTTATATTACATTAAACTAGCAAAACACAAACAATTTAAACTAAAATGAACCTTATGCTTAAACATCCTACAGTTGTTGATAATGACACAGCACCTTATTGAGTTGAAAATGACATAGTGATTTCAGGAAAAGCCTCCGCTAACTGACAAGTGAACCCTCAGCAGAGATGTGCTGTCTTTGCTGAGAAATCGCTAAGAGTGTCACCTCCCCTCCCAGCAGCTGCACTCCCTAAGATGGCATGGCTGAGATGCATCCTGGGGATGCTGGGAATTATAGCCAGCTGCTTACCTGTGACTGAGGTTACTGCGCATTTTGCTGATTCCATGTAAGCACAAAATATTTGAAAATGATGTCAAAGACAATCCTGTATAACATACTAGGCAGGCAGTGTGGTGTAGTGGTTAAGGCTTTGGGTTTCTAGCGCTGAGGTTGTAGGTTCAGATCCCCTACTGACACCTCCGTGCGACCTTCAGCAAATCACTTGACGTGGCTGTGCTCCAACTGGAAAAACAGAAGAACCAATTGTATCTCTCAAATGGTGTAAGTCGCCCTGGATAAAAGCCATCAGTCAAATAATGAAATGGTGTTTTCACTCTTGTCAGGTAGGAGTGGAAAGACAATGTCGTCATCGCATTGTTGATGAATCACAATAAGCAAAGTAAGTGCAGTACTGTCCTCAAAACTAGTTTGCTTCATTTGTAAGTAAAAAAACGGAAGTTGCTAGATGGAAATTAATTGAAATTTAGTTGGAAAGAAAAATTTGAATGTTTAGGTGCTCATTCATATTTGCAAATGTACTGTAACCCGAGACCTGCTTGTAGTACAAAACCACTTAAAGCGACACTACACAGGATCTTAACTGGTATCCTGTGTGACCACCAGTGGCTATCCGGCTTCCCAACACCCAACACAGGCACAAGTGTGGCACAAAATGAGGCTTTCATTTCTTTCAGTGGAAAACTCTTCCCGATTGTTTCCCACTTCCAAGCACAGTATAACGCACCAAACACAAGTACTACAGCACAGGCCAGTTCCATAAAAGGATATTAACTCAAGTCTTCTCTCCCAGACAGTCATATCCTCCTTCTCCACTCCTCCTGGCAAGCTTCGTCCTCTTCCTCCTGTCTCTGGCTCCCTGAATGAAATGCAGCTGTGCCTTAAAGTCAGAATCCTGGGAGTACCTCTGTTGTTATATTATTGTGGCCCGTGAGTACTTCCGGGTAAGGCAGGTTCCCTATATGAAAGGGCTCAGCAATTCCTGCAGCACCCCCTGGCGGCACCCCTGGAACCCAACAGGGCTGAGCAGACAAATAGCAATTCCCATATAACCCTGGGTGCCATTGCAATCCAGGAGGGCTGCCAAATAGCAGCCCCAGGGAGATAGCGCCTTCATAAACCATCTCCCCCTGTCCTTCCATTAAGGAGGCGTCCCGGCCAGGTAATGATCCCAGCCGTCCCTCACACTTGATTCATTTTACTTAATTTATAGATTTATTAGTGTTATTTTATATTGTAATATATTTTTATTTTGTTGTTACTTCCATGATGCCATTCTTTCACATTTTTGCTACAGGTGCTCTCATTTTGTGTAATATTTTCATGAGTGATATTGATAACAGGGGTGGCACGGTGGCGCTGCTGCCTCGCAGTTGGGAGACCTAGGGACCCGGGTTCGCTTCCCAGGTCCTCCCTGCGTGGAGTTTGCATGTTCTCCCCGTGTCTGCGTGGGTTTCCTCCAGGCGCTCTGGTTTCCTCCCACAGTCCAAAGACATGCAGGTTAGGTGGATTGGCGATTCTAAATTGGCCCTAGTGTGTGCTTGGTGTGTGGGTGTGTGTCCTGCGGTGGGTTAGCACCCTGCCCAGGATTGGTTCCTGCCTTGTGCCCTGTGTTGGCTGGGATTGGCTCCAGCAGACCCCCGTGACCCTGTGTTCGGATTCAGCGGGTTGGAAAATGGATGGATGGATGGATGTTAATAACATCAACAATACCATTTACTAACCACAGAACCTGACACAGATATAGGGTTGGACCGGTACTAAAATTTTGACATTGGTATCGATACCAGCTTTCAGACCTCAGTAGCAATGTCAAAATAGTTCTGAAGCAAATAACAAAAAACTCCAAACCTCCCGTCTTACTCTAGCCCCCCTGGTATCGTGAAACTAAGGGAGTCCCAAAAGCACAAGTTCAAAAAAACACTTTCCAAAGTTGCCCACTAGACAGGGTAAACATGGTCAAAAAACCCTGACTAGAAAGCAAAAATGGGCCGATAGATATCTTAATAAAATAAAAGGTTTATTTTTCCAAAGGCTATGCAGGCGGAAGCTCCAAATAGCACAAAAGAATTGCCTGAAAGGGAATACAGCAAAACAAAGTCCCAATAGGGAATCCAAAAACCACAGACTAAATACAGAGCAGAGATTCAAAAATCATAAAACACAGCCACCACGAAATTCAAAAAGCGTTCTTGAAAAACAGAGCACGGGGTCGAAAGTCCTGGAAAAGTGATAAGCAATAGCACAAGGCACAGAAAACAACGTGACTCCCCAATCCCTAGCGTGTACACAATGAACCGCCAGGAACTATGGGAGGGCCGGTCCTGGTGGTGATTGGCAGGTGGCCCCGCCCCTTGAGGAGCCACCCACAAAAGACAAAGGCTTATAACCAAGGCCATGCCCTTTTTCCAACACACACATAGACAAATGTACATCCATCCATCCATTTTCCAACCCGCTGAATCCGAACACAGGGTCATGGGGGTCTGCTGGAGCCAATCCCAGCCAACACAGGGCACAAGGCAGGAACCAATCCCGGGCAGGGTGCCAACCCACCGCAGGACACACACAAACACACCCACACACCATGCATACACTAGGGCCAATTTAGAATCGCCAATCCACCTAACCAGCATGTCTTTGGACTGTGGGAGGAAACCGGAGTGCCCGGAGGAAACCCACGCAGACACGGGGAGAACATGCAAACTCCACGCAGGGAGGACCCGGGAAGCGAACCCGGGTCCCTAGGTCTCCCAACTGCGAGGCAGCAGCGCTACCCACTGCGCCACCGTGCCGCCCCAAATGTACATTATACTGTAAATAAAATAAACCTTAATACAAATACAGTAAATGGCATAAATGTAAACAAACAAGAAGCACAGCATTAGAACACCAACCAGGTGGAAAATGCTGGCTGAAACACGACACCTAGTGCACCACACAACTGCTCTCCTCTCTACTACGCCGTCACGCTGCATTATGCACCACTTCCCTTTTGATAGCCGTGAAGTTCCAGTTGGGTCCAAGCAATAACAACGGGGGTTCCTTGTGAAGTTCCCGTCATGTTGAAACATGTAGTTTCGTTTCATGAAGTCTATGAAAGCAAAGTTTCTTCACAACTGTAATGGTGAGAGTGGAGGGAATGGGAGTGTGGTGGATTGACAGGAGACCGAAAATCATTAAATGCTGGTACAGTGCAGTTTTAAAATTTGGGTTTTCCAGTACTTTTCCAGTACCAGTATCCAGCACAACCCTATGGAGATGTGATATAATGTGTGGCATCATCACACCGCACCTATAAAAGATGTTGACCAAACATAAACTTGTGATCAATACTTAGGATCATCCAAATAAAGACTGGCAATAGTTGAACATTAAGGAAATCAGAGAAGACACAGACTTACGTTTGGTTCTGATTTTGTTTTGACTTGATGAATTTTTAATAATGTTTTTGGTTTTGGTAAAAGATGCTTTAAACTTCCACGACTGTGCTTTCAGCTACTCTAAAGACCAACCATGGAGCTCAGGATAAGAATCAAAGATTGAAGTCGGGATACAGTGTGGGTTTTTGTAGCCGAAAGGGGATATGTAGTCAGTGCCAAATCAAGCAGATGTTTAACAAAGCCAAAGAACAAAGGAGTCTGAAACATCAGACGATCAGGGGAACGCACACACTGACTTTTATACAGTCCCATCAGGGATGTCTCGTGTCGCACACTCCCGATTGTCTTTCCAGGTAACTGCATAGTAACTGTCGACAAAAATGGCTGGCGACACCCATCAGAAAACAATACAGCATCGTGAGAGAATGTAATTCATTTTCAATCACAGTTAATAAAAAATAGATAAAACCAATGGATATGAATCCATGGGAATAATATTCTAATATAATTAAAAAGACCAAGGTACAGTCAGAAAAAAAAATCAGACGTGAGCGTCAGTAAGCTTTGCGACCCAAGGAACCAACATTTCAGTAATTATTTTACCGCTCTGACGCTGATCTTTCTATCATAAAATAGGTCATTACGATAGCAATTGACAAGAAGAATTCGTAATTAATTGCAGAATTACTGTATTTGAGGGCTCCTCTAGAGTGCTGCCTCTTTCTCTTGAACGACTTGGCTCAGAAACTAATCAGCAGTTTGTCATCTCATAACAGGCTTAAGTTTCGAGTTTGGTATTTTTCTGTCCAGCCATTTTAGCTCTGGACTGTCCTCGTGAAGCTGTAACACATAGACAGACACACACCCATCATTGAGATATCGATGTTTTTGGTATCGGGGGACCCTAAAACGTCGCAATCCGTCGAAAACCAGAGATCAAAATTTTTGACGAAAAGCTCCTTCCCCACAGGCGATAGGTTATGGTGAGGGAGGGTGCAAAGCAAAAATTAAAGTTGACCAGTGAATGGCTTCCTATCACAAAGTCAAACATTTGGGGATGCCTTTTATATGGAGTTTTCATGTTTTTTAGTGTTCTGCTTTTAGTTAGATGGCCCACACTGGTGAGGCATCTGCTTGAATTGCCTTGAGTGTATTCCCCCAATCCTTGTACCTGATACTGCCAGGATTGACTGCATCTCCATGGATCCTGAACTGAAATATTTATGTCTGAGAAAGTGGATTAGAGTTGTTTCCTGCCTTGCACCCTACACTGCTGGGATTGGCTCTGGACCCTGACTTGGATCAAGTGGGTTTGAGACTGTATATATTGTGGCCACCAATGGGCACTCCAGCTTCCCAGATACCAAACCCAAGCAGGCCCAGGCACAAGTGTAAAAGCACAAGAGAGTTTTTTGCATTGTGGGAAACTCTTCATTATAAGCATTTCCCACCACCACTAAGACAAGTATAGCAATATAGTACAGTACAGAGCAATACTTTATATTCTCTCTCTCTCTCTCTGTGTTCTTCCATTGGTCACTGCCTCCACTCCTCCTCGCAAGCTTCATCCTCCTTCCTCCCGACTCTGGCTTGTCCATGTGTGGCAGGCAGGTCCTTTCATCCAGTCCCTGGGAGTGCTTCCGGTGATGTGAAGCTGCACCTCCGAAGCACTTCCGGGTGAGGTTGGACTCCCAATTCCCTCAGCCCCCCACAAGACCCAACAGGGCTGTATTCTGGGACTACAATACCCGCTCTCCCCATGCAGGGATCCAAGCCTGGGTTTGCTGCCATCTAGAGTCCTGGGGGAGACAAAACCCTGCATGTAAGCTGTCTCCCCCTGTCCTTCAATTTTGAGGGCATCCCTCATAGTATATTAGAATGATGCAATGTACCATCATGCCTAGGCAGAGTGGCTCACTAATGGCTTGTAAAGATCAAGATCAATTGCCAAGCTGAATCGTTTAAGAAGTGATTGAGTCATGTGATCTTCCAATGCCCGTAAAACAAAATTCAGATTATACTGGGTAAGAGTCCATCCATCCATCCATCCATCCTCTTCCGCTTATCCGAGGTCGGGTCGCGGGGGCAGCAGCTTGAGCAGAGATGCCCAGACTTCCCTCTCCCCGGCCACTTCTTCTAGCTCTTCCGGGAAAATCCCAAGGCGTTCCCAGGCCAGCTGGGAGACATAGTCCCACCAGCGTGTCCTGGGTCTTCCCCGGGGCCTCCTCTCAGTTGGACGTGCCTGGAACACCTTACCAGGGAGGCGTCCAGGAGGCATCCTGATCAGATGCCTGAGCCACCTCATCTGACTCCTCTCGATGCGGAGGAGCAGCGGCTCTACTCTGAGCCCCTCCCAGATGACTGAGCTTCTCACCCTATCTTTAAGGGAGAGCCCAGACACCCTGCGGAGGAAACTCATTTCAGCCGCTTGTATTCGCGATCTCGTTCTTTCAGTCACTACCCACAGCACATGACCATAGGTGAGGGTAGGAACATAGATCGACTGGTAAATTGAGAGCTTTGCCTTACGGCTCAGCTCCTTTTTCACCACGACAGACCGATGCAGAGCCCGCATTACTGCGGATGCCGCACCGATCCGCCCATCGATCTCCCGCTCCATTCTTCCCTCACTCGTGAACAAGACCCCGAGATACTTGAACTCCTCCACTTGAGGCAGGATCTCGCTACCAACCCTGAGAGAGCACCCCACCCTTTTCTGGCTGAGGACCATGGTCTCGGATTTGGAGGTGCCGATTCCCATCCCAGCCACTTCACACTCAGCTGTGAACCGATCCAGAGGGGTAGGAGTCCCACAATGGAATCTCCCCGTTTATTGTTAGGGTGAGTTTCTATGGTTGGCAAACACTGTTGCTCCCATTTGGTCACTGAAAGGCAACATGATGGAGGAGGAATTCTTTTATCCCGAGAAGTGGTGGGCATGACAAAAGATGAGTGTTGGGCAAGTCAAAAAGTGGTTGCTGTTCTTCCTCCAGGTCAGTGGGACTTCATGAAACTGATATATGTGTGTTTTCCGTATTGTCCACATTTTGGTCCCCACAGACCTAGCCAAGTGAACACACTGATCTGACAACTGCCTGTATCGGTTATTGTATTAAACTTATTGAACTGAAAGTGACTTGAGATGGACACTACATAAAACGAGCCACTCATGTCTAATCAGTGAATTAACTTTGGGACCCCTGATTCATCTGCCAGGGCTCATACTGAATAGTGGAAATGTGGGGAGAGCTGTACTGAACTAGCAGTTTGTGCTGTAAGTCACTTTTAGTAAAAGCGTCAGCTGAACAAATAAAGTTAGTAACGTCAAATCGGTGAATTGAAGTGACGCACAACGTGAGTGACAATAAGGGCCACTAGACAGAGTACATTCACAGGGGGCTGTGCATTCTGTGCCTTTTCCCGACTGCCTAATTATCACCCAAGCGGCACGACTCGCTAAGCCGTCGCTGCACCTGTAACAACGCGGCCAGTGGGAAGAAAGGGAACAAGAGGAGGAGGACGAGGAGGAGGAGGAGGAGGCAGTGGCGGCGGCGGCGCACACGTGTGTGTCTGCGTGGAGAGAGGTTGTGATTTGTGTGCCACGTCTGGCAGACGCTGACGGCATCTGAAGGTGGTTGCACATCACGCCGATTGAGGGGGGTGGGGGGGGGGGGGGGGGGGGGATGACAAGTCGAGAGTGAGGGGGTCCTCACGCCTTAACCCTTGAGTTGCTGTTGTCAAGCAGATATTGCGGTGGCTTTGTTGCTCTTATCCAACTGGCTACCTTTCTTGTACAGTCCGATTATGGCACTTCTGTGATTTGCTGGCATCTTTAAAATGAAGCCCAGGCAAGATGTGCACGGAGAGGTCGGACAAGCCGACAGCTGGGGGGGGGGGGGGCAGCTAAAGCGTGTCCTCGCGTGAACTTTGGCAGCAGATGTTTCAGTTTCAAAATGAGATGCTAGTGTGTGGATTTGAAAAATCAAAAACTACGCCGACTTGAAGCGTGAGGAGTAAAACTCAGCGGTTTGTTGTGTCCAGCTCCGGGTGGGCGTCAGGGGCCGTGCTTTGCTCTCTGGTGTCAGAGAGCAGTCCAGGTCCAGGCAGGGGAGGAAGTCCATGACACAGATTAAGTGTGCACCCTCCATGCAGCCTTCTGTTGTGGAGTAAAACCCACATAGGGGATCCTTTGTTTAGGAGGGTCTAGGCATGGAAGATAATTTACAAGCGAGCGAAGTCCTCTTGCGATTGGCTGTCTTGGCCGTGGCTGCTTTAGCAAAGAGGCATGCCCAGCACGTCTACGGGAGCAGAGCAGCAGCGTCTTTTGAGCGTTATGATAATGACACCAAAAGCTGTCTCGAGACTGAACTACTGTAGCCACTTATTCTTTTGAAGCGGAACAAGGCAAGATGGCCACCTTATAGGTTAGGCTGCACAAAGCGGACCCTGTGCTTCTGTCAAAGTGGACCCAAAGGTAACCTGGCATAGCTGCTGTTTGGGTGCTGGAGGAACAACTTTCATTTTTGAAATATTCTTTAGCTGTGATTTGTAAGTGTGTGTGTGTATCTGTGTGTAACACATGGAGGACTACACTAATGTATCTCAACATCTTCTTGCAGGTGGGATGCAAGGATGCAGCCAAGACGCCGAAAAGAAAGCGACCTGCCCAGGTAGGGTAGCCGTTGCCTGATCGTTGCTGTGACTGTTGTGTCTCGTGCTGCTTGTCCGACCGCGTGTTGACGACTTACAAACCGACAGCTGGTCCGTAGCAGAGGGGGGGCACTTGGGGAACTTCAAAGGGGGGTCCCGTACCACCAACCCCCACCCCCCCATCTGCACTCTCGTTAAGCCTTTGCATTTGAGCAGATGTGGCACAGCATTCGAAAACAGAAACAGGAAATTCCCCCTGAAAGATAACTGAAGCCTCAGGAAGGAAGTTCTTTTCAGGTTTTTTTAGAGTTACCGGCAGCACTACATCGGCTGGTGAGAACTTCTGTTTTCACTTGTGAGGCTAATCTCGTGGTGCTGGGTCCCCTTTCTAAGTTCCTCAGGGGTGCCTTCTGCATGTAGTCTTTGTGGTCAGTTGTATTTCTTCTCTGCACAGCTCGTGTAAGCCTGGTGAGGAGAAAGTGCATATTGAAAATGGATGGATGGATGGAGTGTTTATTTTGACACACGCATGGTGACTCTAAATGAGCCCAGTGCTTGGGCTGTAACCCATAAAGAGCCCATTGCTGCCTTGCACCTAACTTCCTAAAGACGTGCCATTAGGTTGTGTGGCATGGTGAGTGTTTGAAGTGGGCATCGCCTTAACATTACATTTACTTATTTGGCTGACGTCTTTATCCAAGGCGACTTACAGCTGCAACAACAATAGTCGAGTCAAGTCAAGTTGGGGAGCATGCACTGGTACATACAACGAAACAACTCGGGATCCCGGTTGGCAACCCCCCCCCCCCCCAGGCAGACACACGGTCCAGTGATCCTCTGTCAGCCGCAGCCAGGTGTTACGTGGGCGACCCCTTGGCTTGGTCCAGCCACTCGGGTCCCCAACAATGCTGGATCACCCTCGAGGAAACGCGCCACATGGCCATAGTGCCGTAACTGACGCTCCCTCACGATTCAGGTAATGTGTCTCATTCAGGACTCCATGAAGAACCGCTCATTTGACACAAAGTCAAACCAGTGGTACCCAAGGATAGCATCCATGTCTCGCAACCATATAGCAGACAGACACACTGCTGATGGCCGTGCCCAAGAGGTCATTAAAGGCCTGGATCTTGGTTTTTATCAGGACACTCAGACTCCTCACTCAGTGTCTAGAGTGCCCCGATCAGAGCCTCCATTGACTCCGCGAAGATCACAGCATCGTCAGCAAAGTCAAGATCTGTGAATCTTTCTTCACCAACAGATACCCCACAGCCGCTGGACCCCTCGACCTTACCCAACACCCATTCCATACAAGCACTGAACAGAGTAGGAGCAGAGCAGACCTCTGATGAACCCCTGAATCAACTGGGAAAAACGCAGAGGTCCTGCCTGCACTCTGCACAGCACCCACAGTACCAGTGTACTGGCCGGCCATGATATCCAGCAACAGCATTTATCCCAAAATGGTGTAGCTCAAAGTGCTTTACAAGATGAAGAAAGATAAGTTTATAAAAAAAAATAGAAATATAAAAATAAGGTTAGGCAATAAAATTAATAAATTCTCAAACCCGCATAGGGTAACCAGTATTATAGCCGAGCGTTTAACACTGACGTACCCTCAAAGCGGAACACCGGACTCCTTAGTTTAGGACTCAGTGCCACCATCTGCCACTAGATTTTGGATTTCCTAACCAGCACACCTGAGCATGTGCAGATCCTCCATGATGATCCTCAGTACAGGAACACCACCAGCTAGTGTGCTGAGCCCCCTTCTATAAACCCATCAATACATTTACGGAGGACACGGCCTGATTATCACCAACGATGAGACGGCACACAGAGAAGAGGTCTACCTGCTGAATCGGTGGTGACAATGATTTCGCACTTAATATCAGCAAAGCCAAGAAGTTGGTCATTGCCTTCAGGCTGAAGACATCTGACCACCCTGCCATCTGCATCAGAGGGGATTCTGTTGAGGGTGAGCAGCTTTAAATTTCTTGGTGTGACAATCACAGATGAGCTGAAGTTGGCACGACACATTCCGGCTCATCAGCACCTCAGCTTCTTCTTCAACAACAACATCTTTTATTTCTATAGCTCATTTTCATACAAATGATGTAGCTCAAAGTGCTTTACAGAACGAAGAAAGAGAAAAAAGAGAAAATAAATAATTAAAATTAGGCAATACTAAATAAAAAAGAATAAAAGTAAGGTCTGATGGCTGGGAGGACAGAAAAAAACAAAAAAAAAACAAACAAAATCTGCAGGGGTTCCGAGGCCATGAGACCACCCAGCCCTCCCTGTGCATTCTACCTAACATCAGTGATCTAAGTCAGTACCATTTCTTTTTGATTCTCCAATTGGAGTACAGGCAGGTTAAGTGACTTGTTCACGGGCACACAGTGTCAGTAGTGGGATTTGAACCTACAACCTCAGGGTTTGAAGTCCAAAGCCTTAACCACTGCGGCACACTGCCCGAGTGAGTGAGTGCGTGTGCCCTCTGATGGGCTGGCATGCCATACAGGCCTTGCACCCACCTTCCTTTGACAATAAGACATGCAGTTAGCTTGGCTCAGAGTAAATGAGGATGTGTACTACATGACGGGCCCAAGCCCCTCACAAGAATGGTTCACGTTTGGCATCTAACTTCCACTGGCCTTGACCAGAAAAGGCAGGTATTTAAACTGGAAGTATCTATTGAAGGCACGCTGTTGGGTTAATTGGTGGCACTAAATGGGCACTGTGCAAGGGAGTGCCACATGTACCCATTATTGCTTTATTAATGATCCAAAGACCTGACATCTCTAAACCAGCCCCTTACAGGACTTGTTCCTTGCCTTATACTTATTTCCCTGAGACCCCCACTAAAAATGCAGACACTAAAAATGCAAAGATGAATGTTTTATCCCAAAGGTGCTGGTTTCTGTCTCATCTCTCATTGGTACCATCTAGAAAGAAGCAGAGGCGTTCTACAGATAATCCAAAACTACGAGGGACGTTCAAAAAGTTTGCACACTTTTTTTAACACTACTTGTTAAGAATTTCAAAAACAAGTCACATCACTTATATATATATATATATATATAAGATATAAAAGTGCGGAAACGTTTTGAACTGCCCCCATACAACATAATGTTCTCCAACTCACATAATCCATTTCAGGGTTACAGCGTAAGGCACAAGGGCAGAACCAACTCTGGACAGAGGACCAGTTCATCACAGGCGGGACACTCGTGTTGGCATGATTTGGATTCACCAGTTAACCTCGTCTCACATAGTGTAGGTCTTTGGGTATGTGGAAGGAAAACCAGAGACACAAGCACAAGGAGAACTTGTTAACTCCATACAGGTGACTGGACACGGGACTCCCATCCAGGTCACTGCACCCACTCTACTGCCCAGTAAATGATAAGAAGTCTCTAAATTATCCTGGAGTGAAGCCATTACAGGGATACATCCTGGTGCTTGACCCCCCCAAAGAGAATGCAGGAGCTGGAAATGGAATGACAGATGGTTTGTATTTACTGACTAAACTGATTAAATTGTGAAAAGGTCCAGTGTGAGTGAGTGTGCCCTGTGACAGGCTGGCATTCTGTCCTGTGTTGGCTCCGGCTTTATGCCATCTATATCAGCAAACAGGGTGCCAGAGTAGACACACACTTCTTAGGAATGTGAGACAACTGCTGGAAATGAAGAGAACGTTCAGTCTCCGCCTGAGCAGTGATCTGGCCAGGGAGCTAAGCCAATGGCAGTGGTGTTCATGACGAAAAGTGCTGCACTTACTCATTTACTGTGTATGAGGCACCACCATGTGTCCTCTGATTAGGTAAATTGGCGCACTTCACAAAGTACAAAAAGTGGGACATCAGACCAGGGTGGCATTCCATACATGTGTGACTTTCAGTTTCTTTGCTTTGAAAAGTGGTACATGAAAATAATACTGTGCTGAGGTTAGGGCTGCTTGTTATAAATCCAGCATACTGGGTCTCCAACCCTAAAACTGACTGCACTTTCTTCCTGTGTGTGTGTTTGCGCTTTTCACTACATGTTCTATAATTTTCCTCAAACATTCTCAAGGATGTGCATTTCAGGTTGATTAGCCATTTCAAAGTGGCCTTTTGTGTGAGTGTGTGCGTGAAATGTATTCTGAGGTCGACTGGTACCCTCTACAGTGCTGGCACCTGCCAGGTGTCTGATACTGCTGGAATAGGCTCCGGCCTGCCAAGGCCCTGCATTTAAATATGCAGATTTGGCCATAACATGTCTTTTGGTATTGCATCGTTGGCACTCTGGCAGATGGTGGGAGATGTAAAGTGTTGCAGAGAATGTAGGGTCTTGGACATTCCATACTTACTCATAGTCCAGAGTATAATCTTAAAACGGTAACTTAACTGTTCTGCAACTGTAAAAATATATACTGCATGGAAACAGTTGTACTGCCACCTGTTTTTGTGTCAATTGCCTTGGGTAACAATGTTTGCCATATAAACAATATTGATAACATTTTATTAACAACAATATTAGAAGCTTGTATTCTCAGATTTATTCTACCCAGGGTGGTTCTGCTTCCTCTGTCATTAGAGTAGCTTTGCTGAAAAACTCTACACACACACACACACTGTGATATAATTCAGGGGCGTCAGTGAACCCCAAACTCCCAAACACGAACACACAAAGAGTCCCGGGTTCAAACAATGGAAGGTTTATTCAAATCTCTTCCACAAAATATCACAAGCACAAGTAATCTCTTCCTCCACAATCCACAATTCCTCTCTCCACCGCACTGCCCTCCTCCAGTTGAGTGTTGCTTTCCTTTCTCCCACCTCCGACTCACCTGGACAAGGGAGTGCGGTCCCTTTTATTGAGGACCTGGGAGTACTTCTGGTGCCAGGGTGACTACCAGATGGGAGCAATTCCGGGTCATACAGAAGTCCTACTGTAGGGAGCGCATCACCCTACAGCACCCTGGGACCCCAGCAGGGCTACACTTCCCAGCATGCCCTATTGATTTCATACTGGGCAACAATATTGAGGGCCACTGCCCTCTAGCATCCTGGGGGAATAAAGAGTTCCCAACGATGTCTTCTTCTGGTAGTCTGTCATTCCTTCTTCTCCGGCCATCATTTCCGGGTCTGGCTCCTTCCTCTATCCTGGTTGGAATGTCCATCAGTCTGTTCGGAGCCTCCCATCCGGATAAGGAACCATCCCCTCCTCTGGTCGGGATGCCCATCCAACCACTTTGGCATTTACAACACACACACACACACATATATATATATATATATATATATATATGTCCATCCATTCATCCATCCATTTTCCAACCCGCTGAATCCGAACACAGGGTCACGGGGGTCTGCTGGAGCCAATCCCAGCCAACACAGGGCACAAGGCAGGAACCAATCCCGGGCAGGGTGCCAACCCACCGCAGATAAATATATATATATATATATATATATATATATATATATATATATATATATATATATATATATATATATACACGTTATATATACACACACAGCGGGGAAAATAAGTATTGAACGCGTCAACGTTTTTCTCAGTAAATATATTTCTAATGGGGCTATTGACTTGGAATTTACACCAGATGTCATAAACAACCCAAGTAATCCACACATACAAAGAAATCAAAACAATTAAGTCCATAAATTAAGTTATGTGTAATAAAGTGGAATGATGCAGCAAATAAGTATTGAATACATGAAGAAAAGGAGGTGCAAACAGGCCTGGAAAGCCAAGAAAGCAGCAGAAATCTGTCAGTATTTAGAAAGCAATCCTGATTGCCCCCGTCAGTGAAAATGAATATCCGCTGATTTAGTCCTAATTGATGGCCTATAAAAAGGTTTCTCATTCCCAAGGTGTCACACAAGATCAGTAAAAGCAAAGAGCTCTCTCAAGACCTTCACAAATATCCTGATGGCACTGGTGACCGACATATTTCTAAACTTCTGAATGTTCCAGTGAGCACCGTAGGGTCCATAATCTGTAAGTGGAAAGAACATCATTTCACCATAAACCGGCCACAACCAGGTGCTCCTCACAAGATTTCTGACAGAGGAGTCAAAAGAATAATTAGAAGAGTTGTCCAAGAGCCAAAGACCACTGGCAGAGAGCTTCAGAAAGACCTTGAATTAGCAGGTCCAGCTGTTTCCAAGAAAACAATAAGTAATGAACTCCACCGCCATGGCCTCTACTGCTCCACTACTAAAGAAAAAGCATGTTGAAGCTCGTTTAAAGTTTGCTATACAACATTTGGACAAGCCAATGAAATACTGGGAGAATAGAGTCTGGTCAGATGAGACCAAAATTGAACTCTTTAGATGTCATTGCACACACCATGTTTGGAGGAGAAATGGCATTGCACATCACCTCAAAAACACCCCAGAATACTGGCAGACTTCATATAATTGAAGGAAGGATGAATGGAGAAATGTACCGGGACATTCTTGAGAAGAATCTGCTGCCATCTACTAGGATGCTGAAGATGAAACCAGGGAGGACATTTCAGCAAAACAAGTATCCCAAACACACAGCCAAGGAAACTCTCAATTGGTTTCAGAGAAAGAAAATAAATCTGCTAGAATGGCCCAGTCAGACGATCAGCCGACTTGAATCACATTGAAAATCTATGGAAAGAACTGAAGATCAGAGTTCACAGACGAGACCCCCGGAACCTTCAAGATCTGAAGACAGTTTGTGTGGAAGAATGGGCCAAAATCACACCTGAGCAGTGCATGCGACTCGTTTCTCCATACAAGAGGCATCTTGAAGCTGTCATTACCAACAAAAGCTTTTCTACTAAGTATTAAATTAATTTCAGTAAGCGTGTTCCAATACTTATTCCCGGTGTCATTCCAGTTTATCACACATAATTTATGGACTTATTTGTTTTGATTTCTTTGCATGAAATGTGGATTACTTGGGTTGTTACCGACATCTGGTGAACATTTCATGTCAACAGCCCCAATTAGAAAAATATTTACCAAGAAAAACGTTGACGTGTTCAATACTTATTTTCCCTGCTGTACGTATATACAGAGTGGTGCAGGGAAACGGGAAATTTTCAAATGACATGCAATGCACGAGTAAACACATTACAAAATACATTTTGTTACAGTATATGCAATTAATGATGGTAATCAATATTCATTCAGTATTCATTTTATGATTTGAAGAAAACATCATGAAGGTGTCATCCATTTCTCCGTACACATTCTGCCAGCCTGTTGTGGAAATTCTGCATTGCTTGACATAACATGTCAAGAGGAATGCCAGCGATTTCTTCTTCAATCCTCACATTTAGTTGAGCAATGGTTTCAGGACGTGAGCGGTACACGTGGCTTTTAAGATGTCACCGCAGGAAAAAATCACAAACAGTGAGATCTGGGGATCTCGGAGGCCATGGAATGTCACCGTTGAGTGAAATGACGTGACTTCCAAACAGTCATCGAATAGCTGCCATCGATTATCGGGCAGTATGCAAAGTGGCTCCAGTTGGGGACTTCTTTTTTAAGGCTGAATTGGTTTCTTTGAAATTACGCACCCATGTTGTAATTGCATGAGCAGACAGGACACGATCATGATGTCCTAACTGATAAAGACGCTGAAATTCCCTTTGCGCAGCAGTCACACTGTCACCATTCTTATAAAAGGCTTTCACAGTGAACGCTCGGTGCCCACCACTCCAGTGCTCCATTATAACTAATGGCAAGGGGTTC
Organism: Erpetoichthys calabaricus; assembly: GCF_900747795.2. Lineage (NCBI taxonomy): Eukaryota > Metazoa > Chordata > Cladistia > Polypteriformes > Polypteridae > Erpetoichthys > Erpetoichthys calabaricus. Next base: position 319,841,265 of record NC_041395.2, read on the forward strand.
TAAACGAGGTCGCATTGGTCCCAAACAACTGCTGACACCCCTGGGTCGTCAACACCTAGTTCTGAAATTTCCTGTTTCCCTGTGCCACATATTATGTATGCAAAGCTGATAAACAGTACATTTTACTGTTGTACAACATTGAATCACAGAGGACTTAACTTTAATTTAGCATTTTTGATACTGGCAAACTACTCTTTAATGTCAAAGTAAAAACGGATCTCTGCAAAGCGGTCTAAATTAACGACAAATATGAAACACCAAATAATCGATGTCATAAGGTTTCAGCCCTTACACATTTTCACTGGTGCAGTCAATTAGTTTTAGAAGTCACCCAATTAGTTCACTGGCGCTCACCTGTCTGGTTTTTCACTTAATTGCAGTATAAATGCCCATCTTTGTGGAAGGGTGAACTTGTGGTGAGTCAGTGTGGTGGTCTAATCTACACAAAGGAGACAAAAAGGGCACTGCAAGGAACTCCATAAAAAGCACAAGTCAGGGGATTGGAGATAAGAAAATGTCCTCCTTTATAGCAACAGCAATATGGCTGTACAATGAACACCTCACTGGGACTGGCAAGTCAGAGGCTGTCTGTCTTCTTAAATTTTCTTTCTTTTTTAGTCATTCTGGTGTGTGTTCAGACCATAGTGTGTGTTTATATATATACATATATTCACGGCATTCGAAGTCTGTGTCACAATCTGATAGTGTGGGTGGTTACCTACCAGGTAACGCTTTGTGGTTGGCCAGCAATCTGCTAACATCCGCCACGGTGCCCTCAGTTTGTGAAGAGCAGATCATAGAATGGTTGAAATAGTTTTACTGTCAAATAAATGCAAAGAGTACACGACACGTGTTTCGCCCTCATTCTGGGCTCATCAGGTGTACACACTCCACTGCACTCCCTCTCGGGAATCGAACCTCGGACGTCAGAGGCGATGCCCCTAACATTGCGCCACGGCGTGTGGTTCGTTTATTTGACAGCATGTAGATCGGGGTAATTACATTCACTGCATTCGTAGTCTGTGTCACAATCTGATAGTGTGGGTGGTTATATATGCAGTGCATCTGGAAAGTATTCACAGCGCATCACTTTTTCCACATTTTGTTATGTTACAGCCTTATTCCAGAATGGATTAAATTCATTTTTTTCCTCAGAATTCTACACACAACACCCCATAATGACAACGTGAAAAAAGTTTACTTCAGGTTTTTGCAAACTTATTAAAAATAAAAAAATTGAGAAAGCACATGTACATAAGTATTCACAGCCTTTCCCATGAAGCTCAAAATTGAGCTCAGGTGCATCCTGTTTCCCCTGATCATCCTTGAGATGTTTCTGCAGCTTAATTGGAGTCCACCAATGGTAAATTCAGTTGACTGGACCTGATTTGGAAAGGCACACACCTGTCTATATAAGGTCCCACAGTTGACAGTTCATGTCAGAGCACAAACCAAGCATGAAGTCAAAGGAATTGTCTGTAGACCTCCGAGACAGGATTGTCTCGAGGCACAAATCTGGGGAAGGTTACAGAAAAATTTCTGCTGCTTTGAAGGTCCCAATGAGCACAGTGGCCTCCATCATCACCAGGACTCTTCCTAGAGTTGGCCGGCCATCTTAACTGAGCGATCGGGGGAGAAGGGCCTTAGTCACGGAGGTGACCAAGAACCCAATGGTCACTGTGTCAGAGGTCCTCTGTGGAGAGAGGAGAACCTTCCAGAAGGACAACCATCTCTGCAGCAATCCACCAATCAGGCCTGTATGGTAGAGTGGCCAGACGGAAGCCACTCCTTAGTAAAAGGCACATGGCAGCCTGCCTGGAGTTTGCCAAAAGGCACCTGAAGGACTCTCAGACCATGAGAAAGAAAATTCTCTGGTCTGATGAGACAAAGATTGAACTCTTTGGTGTGAATGCCAGGCGTCACGTTTGGAGGAAACCAGGCACCGCTCATCACCAGGCCAATACCATCCCTACAGTGAAGCATGGTGGTGGCAGCATCATGCTGTGGGGATGTTTTTCAGCGGCAGGGACTGGGAGACTAATCAGGATAAAGGGAAAGATGACTGCAGCAATGTACAGAGACATCCTGGATGAAAACCTGCTCCAGAGCGCTCTTGACCTCAGACTGGGGCGACGGTTCATCTTTCAGCAGGACAACGGCCCTAAGCACACAGCCAAGATATCAAAGGAGTGGCTTCAGGACAACTCTGTGAATGTCCTTGAGTGGCCCAGCTGGAGCCCAGACTTGAATTTGATTGAACATCTCTGAAGAGATCTTAAAATGGCTGTGCACCGACGCTTCCCATCCAACCTGATGGAGCTTGAGAGGTGCTGCAAAGAGGAATGGGCGAAACTGGCCAAGGATAGGTGTGCCAAGCTTGTGGCATCATATTCAACAAGACTTGAGGCTGTAATTGCTGCCAAAGGTGCATCGACAAAGTATTGAGCAAAGGCTGTGAATACTTATGTACATGGGATTTCTCAGTTTTTTTATTTTTAATGAATTTGTAAAAACCTCAAGTAAACTTTTTTCACGTTGTCATTATGGGGTGTTGTGTGCAGAATTCTGAGGAAAAAAATGAATTTAATCCATTTTGGAATAAGATTAACATAACAAAATGTGGAGAAAGTGATGCGCTGTGAACACTTTTGGATGCACTGTATATATTAGGGGGCTTAACCCCCTGCTCGCTTCATTCGCCCACAAAGGGGGGCACGCTATGCGCCAACAACTTTGTGTCTCTGCCGCCCGTGTTTGCTTTAGGCTGAACTCATGCTAAGGAGATGCGGTCGGATCAGCTGCTGTCTTGCTGCTACCAAGCTGCATGTTCTGCTTGTCGTGCTACGTGTCGATCATTTAAAAGCCTGTACAGCAGCAGTCCTTTTGTCTCACTGCCTTGTCTTGCGGGACGTTAAAGTGTTTTTTATTTATTTATTTATTTAATTAGCTTCTTTAAAAAGTCACATTTGCACCTGGGGATAAATAAAGTTCTATCTATCGGTTTATTTGGAAGAGAAGCTTTTACCAATGAACAAACCTGCTTTACTTGGCAGCTCGGGCTGAAGCTTACATCAGCTTCATTTGATGTTATTTTGAAGGAATTAAGTGGATAGAACTGGCAAAATTTGTTAAGGTGAATGGCAAGTCTTCTTCTACATCGTTCTAATGTTCACAACTTTTCAGAGTGCGCTTTAAGGTAAACTTTTACCAGTGTGGAATTCTTCATAAAGCCCCACTCATTAAGAAACAAACACAGTGTGCCGGTTGTCACACTCCCTCGGGACATGTTTTAGTGTGGATGAAAATCTGCCTGCCTCTAACTTTCTACACGTAACATGTAACTTTGAAAACTTTAAAAATAATTTTCATTAAAGTTAAATCGGCTGCGAGCAAGATTTCTACAGCGTGAATGAGTGTTAGTTTCTTTTATGTTCTCCTCATCAGTGTTGTGTTTTTTCTCATCAGGCGTTCCACTGCCATGTAAAACACAAAGAAGTTACAGAGAGACTTTTTATATTTCTTTCTTTTTTTTGCATACTATACAAAAGGTAAACCTTCTACTACAAAAAGCCCAAACTCTAATAAAAATCAAGACTTTTATCCCATCATTTATTCCACCCAGGGTTGCTGAAACTGGAGAAGTACACTGCCCAGCCTTGGAGGGGGTGCACATCTATTGCTGTGAACCCTCATAAACACCCACACACTCACACTCACACTCTTACACACACACACGCACACACACACACACACACACACACACACACACACACACACAGGGCAAGTTTAAAGCTACCAGCCAACCTAAACCGTGCACATTTGAGGAAGAGTGAGGTATTATGAATGCTACAGACAGGACAGGCACCACCATTAAGGTGAATTAGGCATTCACCTGAAACACAGATGATAGAGGGTGGAAAAACTGAGGCACATGGGTTAGCTACTGAACAGTCAGTTGGTGTACTAATAAGCTTGGCATGAAGTGTGAAATAACCTGGCATCGGCACTGGCTACAGAGACATCGGAAGAACATGGAAACCCGTAGAGGCAGTGACCTTTTAAGATCTGAAACCAGAAGTATAGACAAGAAGTTCTTAAACTTTTATTTGCTCCACTTTTACCATCATTAATATATGGTATATATTGGAAAAGTTTTGTAATGGAGTTCAAATTTGAAATGTCCACTGTATTTACACGTTTAAGAACCTTTTGGTTTTGATTCTGAGCATGTATTTCTTGCGCAGTTAGACTATTTTCCTGATTACTTGGTGTCAGTTTTTTTCTTCCAAAAGATAACAGTACATTTCCAAAGCCATATTTCAATAAATGGGAGGGTCATGGGAGGCTGAAACCTACTGTATCTAGGCAGCATTGGGCACAGGACAGGAAAAAGCAGTGGACACAATGCCAGTCTGTCACAGAGCACAATCATGAACATCCTTGGACCCCCTCAAACAGGGCCAGATATGGAGTCACAATTTGCCTTACATGCGTGTCTTCAGAGACATATGTGGAAAATACGAGTACCATTGCTGACACCAGAAGAATTTGGTTCTTCATCCATCCATTATGTCATGTAATTTTCTAACCTGTTTCATCCAGACCATGTTCAAGGGGTAAAGAGCTAATCCCAGCAGGCATAGGGTGCAAGGTAAGGAACAAACCCTCGACAGGGCGCCAGCCCATCTCATGGCAAACACCCACACACCATTAGAACATTAGAACAATCCAGACGAGAACAGGCCATTCAGCACAACAAAGCTCGCCAGTCCTGTCCACTTAATTCTTAAACAACATATAAAGTCTAGTTTTGAAATATCCTAAAGTGTTACTGTCTACTACACTACTTTTAAAACTCATTTTAAAGTCACAGTCTCGATCCACTGGATTAATTCCCTTCATAATTTTAAACACTTCAGTCAGGTCTCCTCTTAATCTTCTTTTGCTTAAACTGTGAAGGCTCAGCTCTTTTAATCTTTCATAATTCATCCCCCGTAGCCCTGGACTCAGCCTAGTCGCTCTTCTCTGGACCTTTTCTAGTGCTGATGTGTCCTTTTTGTAGCCTGGAGACCAAAACTGAACCCAGGACTCCAGATGAGGCCTCACCAGTGTGTTATAAAGCTGTAGTATAACCTCCTTGGACTTGTACTCCACACATCAAGGCGCTATATAACTTCACATTCTATTAGCCTTCTTAAGGGATTCTGAACACTATCGGGAATTTGAGAGCGTGGAGTTCACTATGACTCCTAAATCCTTCTCATAAGGTGTATTCTCGATTTTCTGACCACCCATTGTGTATTCAAACCTCACATTTTTACTTCCTATGTATAATACTTTACATTTACTGTCATTAAATTTTATCTTCCACAAATCTGCCCAAGCCTGTATGCTATGCAATTCCTTCTGTAAAGATTTAACAGATTCCAGATTATCTGCCAATCCACCTATCTTAGTATCATCTGCAAACTTGTTACTTATATTCCCATCTAAGTCATTTAACTACACAGACAAAGGGCCAGTTTAGCGTCGCCTGAACCTTCATGTCTTTAGGCAGTGGGATGAAACTGGACCTTCCAGAGGAAACCCACACAGACATGGAGAGAACATGCAAACTTCACACAGGGAGGACTTGGGATGTGTTGTGGAGAATGTGTGTATACTATAAAGTTAGAGTGGGTTCAGAGTCCTGGGGTGGGCACGCAGAACAGACTTTATTACAAAGCTGTCTCAGTTCAATGAAGTGAGTGCCTTCAGCTGGGTGAATCCTACATTTATTACAGATCTTACCAGTATCTCTTTTGCACTTGAACATCATTATCTGACTCCAAAAACTCAAATCCTTCATTCCTAAAATGTACCCATACCACCAATATTTTCTCATGCTTTATCAGAAGTAATTGATTTTCTGCCCCCCCTTACTTTACTTTCATTATTCTCAAAACCAAAACACAGTTAACATCTGCTCCTAAGAATGACTATCCCTCATTTGTCCACTAAATCACTGCTCACATTGCTGACCTAGGGATGGTGGATAAGGGTGACTTCTCAATGCGTTAAAAGTTAAGAAGTACAGGCATGAGCCTTTAATGATTTGTAACTCTTTCACAACCTGAGGCTAGCTAATACAACATGTTCGATTTGAATACGGAGATTCCATTATTACAAATGCAAACCCAGGTCTCCCCTTACTGCAAGGCAATGATGCTACCACTGTGCCACCTCCATCCATTATCAGAAAACAATTTATTTTCTTTTGCCTGTTTGCTGTGAAGGATAAAGAAACTGAGTGTGCACATCTGGCTGCCAAAGCTGCTGACGAAAAGACAAAAGGCTCCATAGGAGACACTCGTACTGGTTGGGTGAATTGTCAGTTCCAAACTGGCCCTGTGTCAGTGTGGGTTTGTGTGTGAGTGGGCTCTGCAATGAACAGGCACCCTGCCCAGGACTACTTTGTGTCTTACACCTATAATGACATATAGTAGTGTCTTCAAGCAGCTGCTGGCCACTACATGAATGAATTCAGCACTATGATCGGCTGGGGACCGATCAGCTGATGCTGGTACACGACTTTCGTTTTTGATCGCCAGATCACTTACATCAAAATTGGCGTAGGATAAGTCAGAGTTGGATTCAGCAATCTATATATTGTGATGGACAACCGGCTACAGACTCCGGTCGCCATCCCCAGGCCGCTAGGAGGAGCCCTCCGGACAGCATGATGGTGCCCCGAGTTCCAGCAGGGCCTCATGGACTTTGTAGTTTCTATACACAGCCCTGCTGGATACCTTGGGGACCACCGAGAGTCGCTGTAGGGGGGCTACTGGGCTCTTGTGTGTCCTATAACCCGGGAGTGCGTCAGCATCACGTGTCCGGAAGAAACGACGTGCTCCCGGGGTGAAGAAGAGGACTGTTTACTCTGACCCGGAAGGAAACGGACTTGTGGGTTCTGCCAGGAACCATTTCCAGGTCAGGGGATATAAAAGGACTATGGGAAAGCCCAGACACTGAGCTGAGCTGGGAGGTAGGAGGGCGAAGTGTCTGGGCGAGGAGGATTGGTTTGTTTATTGAGAGAGTCTGTGATTTATATGAGTAGTGTGGTGTGGAGAGTGCTTTGTGCACATAATAGTAAAATAAAGAATATTTATATTTTCACCTGGTCATCAGAGTGGTACCTGAGGGTTCAAGAGGTGGACAAAGACCTCAACTGTTACAATATATAAAAGCCAAATACCACGGACTCACTCATCACGAAATCTCCCGAACCATGAGGACTTGAAATTTGGAATGTAGGTTGCCCTTGGTCCATAGGTGCTCGCTAAGAAACGGTTTTACAAATTTTATGGTCCAAGCGTGAAATTTCTTATAGTTTTTTTAGACCCGTTTGTATGTCTGTCCACTTTTCACGACAGAACTACTTAATGGATTTAGATTGTTTTTTTTCTATAATTTGCTTGAACATCATGTTGATTTTGCTACTTTCTCATCGTGCTACGTATCATAGTTAGCTGCGGTACCGATTTATTAGCGCAAATCCGAGAGAAACTCATCGGGCTGTGGGGTGCTGCCCTCCTCACTCACGCGTCTGCCTCGGGGCGTAACCTTAACTCCGCTTAGTTAGCGAACGAGAGAACTACTTAACGGATTTAGATCTTTTTTTTCTATAATTTGCTTGAACATTCCGGTTGATTTTGCGACTTCTCTCATTGCGCTAAGAATCAGAGTTCGCTTGCAGGAGCGATATATTCGCGCCAATCCGAGACAGAGGCTGCGGGCCAAGGAGAGGGGGAAGAGTAACGTCAGGAGTAGCGAGCTGGGTGGGGCCCTCCTCACTGTCCTGTTTCACTAATATGCGGGTGAAGCCGCGGGGGATGGCTAGTAATATATAAAACATTGAAACATTGTCTACAGGGTATTTTGCTTTGCTCATTCGCTTCACTCTCTCACCAGATCCACCTTTAACTCTGGTGGCTGGCAGCTGCTTTACTGCATATTCTTACCAGCCACCGAAAAAGTATTCAGAGTTAAGTGTTTTTGAGAATGTTATGCTTCACTAAGGGCAATATAAACACCAGGATTTATATCCAGGGTCGTCCCTGTGTGGAGTTTGCAGGTTCTCCCCGTATCCCTATAGGTTTTCTCTGCATGCTCTGGTTTCTTTCCAGAGTTTAAAGAAATACAGGTTAGGGGGATTGGTGACACTAAATGTGCCCTAATATGGGTGTGTGTGTTTACCCTACGATGGACAGGTGACCTGTCCAGGCATTGCTCCTGCCTTGTGCCCTGTGCATGCTGGGATAGGCTTCAGTTAACCTGCAATCCTACTCAGGTTGTAGCAGGTTAGAAAATGGACAGATGGATGTTTCACTTTGACATCTGCATCCTTTCAGTTGGTATTACTGGCACAACCCTACTTTAAAATGGGGGATGTTTGTTTTTTAATTTGAACAGCAGATTTAGAAATTGTGATTAATGCTTAAACTCACTTATCTCAAAGTATTTGTTCAGTATGCACATTTCAGAATGTCTATGTTAAAAGAACCTGATTGAACCGAATAATGGACTTGAAGTGTGCCCCTCTTACTAGTCAAACAACCCCAAGACTATCAAATCCGCATGCCAATCAGCCAGAGGCTCATCCGGCTAACTGACATGCCCCTTCTTTAACACAGATGGCTGTCTGCTTGGCATGCCTTTGTAGGAAACCCGTTCCACACGGTGACATATTTGGGACAGGAAATAAAAATAAAATCCCCCTTAGTCAGAGTTCTGTGTTAGTGAAGCGAAACCAGTGTACAGTAGTCTGGTCCTAAGGAGCTTTCCCGTTTTGTAGTCTCCTTTACGTGAGTGCAAATGGAAATCCAATCAGACAGAAATGCTTAGGTGGAAGAGGAAAAAAAAAAAAAGGGAGAGCCAAAAATAGCAAGTGTTTTTAAAAATAAATCCTGGCCCATGTTGCTACAGAGGGAAGACATTGTTGTTTGTTTCACAGCAGGCTTTTCCTTTTTTAGCGGTAGAAAAAAAAGCTTTCTTTGTTTGAAGGAAAAAAATCAAATAAGAAAATGGTCATTGTTAGAAATAACGTTGTATTTGGGAGCACCTATTTTAAAGTTGTATTTAGCAAGGTTTTCTTTTTTAACATTCTTACAAATACAGTCTTGGGTAACATTAATTTTAAAAGGAACTTAGCTACACCACTCCTTACTGTACATACAAAAACTGTAACGAAATGTTACATACTGTAGTTACTCATTATAAAATGTAATGTGTTGCAAACAGTGCATTACTTTTCTTCTTTATATGAAAAACTGTACAATTCAGCATTTGTTATTAGGTCCTAAACACAAAAAACCTTCATGAAACTGACCAGAAACATGACCATGTTTGATCATTTTCTTGTGTTTTATAAATACAGTAGCACCCCTGGGTCGGGACAGCAGAGAGACACGTTACCTCAGGTGACAGAAACCGGTGTGAGGGGATCAAATACCTCGAGAATCCAGCTATTAAAAGCAGCCCCTACGGCACAGCAGCACAGACACAGCACTTAGACAACACATAGAGAGCACTTCAATCGCGTCCACCGGCTGTTAAAGCCCATCGGTTGCTTGCCTTACACCCAGTGCCGCTGTAGTGAGCACTAGCCCTGTGACCCTAAACTGGCCGGATTTAATCTACCTGGCACATGTAGGACTGAATTTATACTTGTAATGTCTGTTCAGTTCTTTTCCCTTGATTGTATGCTACACATGTGATTAACCTGCTTCGTCACTAACTGTCACCAGACGGCCAGAGTGTGTTTGTGCATGATTTAATACTTCAGTAACAGCAGCCAATGTCTTCACGAAAAAATGCACTACTTCTTCGAAATGATGCAGTATTTTTTTTTTGTAGTGTTGGAAATGTTCTTCCGTGGTAACGCAGTAAAGCATATCTGTTACTTCTTTTTTTAAAGTATGTCATCGACTGAGGAAATTTTGGGGCACCAAGCAGTGTGACCTTTTAATATTTACAAGGTATAAAAAAATAAACAGGTGGTTGGTGGCATGTCAAATGAAGGTAAATCAAACATCCGTGAATACAGTAGGTGATTTCAGCATCAGTATTCAGGTGGGAGCTCCACTCTCTGGTCTGCTCACTCCAGAATGAGATGAACCATTCTGGGAGCACCACGGCTTAATAGCCAAGGTACTTGATGGGACAAAGTCATTTTCCCTCGGTAGATGAATTCTCAGGGCTGTGGAATCCCCTCATGTTCCAGAGTAGTAGTCTTACCTCCAAATAGCCCAGAGCTGGGAAGGCGAACCTCAGACGTGCATGCGTGACAAAGAATGCACATTGTTTTACTGGAAGAAAACAAGAATTGTGTTACATTACTTGGATCTTTACCACACATTACTTTTAATACATTACCCCCAACACTGCTACTGAAAGTGCTTTTGGGTCCTGGGGGCTGAAACCTATCTCCCTGGCATCGATAAAGGTCATGTCTTAAGAAATCACCAATGTTAGCAGTAGTAGGGCGGCACAGTGGCGCAGTGGTTGCGCTGCTGCCTTGCAGATAGGAGACCTGGGTTTGCTTCCCGGGTCCTCCCTGTGTGGAGTTTGCATGTTCTCCCCCTGTCTGCGTGGGTTTCCTCTGGCTACTCCGGTTTCCTCTCACAGTCCAGTGGTAAAAAAAAGTGTACAAGCAATAGGGATAACCGCACCCTGGAGAGGATTGTGAAACAAAACCCATTCAAAAATGTGGGGGAGATTCACAAAGAGTGGACTGCAGCTGGAGTCAGTGCTTCAAGAACCACCACACACAGACGTATGCAAGACATGGGTTTCAGCTGTCGCATTCCTTGTGTCAAGCCACTCTTGAACAAGAGACAGCGTCAGAAGCGTCTCGCCTTTGGACTGCTGCTGAGTGGTCCAAAGTTATGTTCTCTGATGAAAGTAAATTTTGCATTTCCTTTGGAAATCAAGGTCCCAGAGTCTGAAGGAAGAGAGGAGAGGCACAGAATCCACGTTGCGTGAGGTCCAGTGTAAAGTTTCCACAGTCTTTGATGGTTTGGGGTGCCATGTCATCTGCTGGTGTTGGTCCATTGTGTTTTCTGAGGTCCAAGGTCAACGCAGCCATCTACCAGGAAGTTTTAGAGCACTTCATGCTTCCTGTTGCTGATGAACTTTATGGAGATGCAGATTTCATTTTCCAACAGGACCTGGCACCTGCACACAGTGCCAAAGCTACCAGTACCTGGTTTAAGGACCATGGTATCCCTGTTCTTGATTGGCCAGCAAACTCGCCTGACCTTAACCCCATAGAAAATCTATGGGGTATTGTGAAGAGGAAGATGCAATACGCCAGACCCAACAATTCAGAACAGCTGAAGGCCACTATCAGAGCAACATGGGCTCTCATAACACCTGAGCAGTGCCACAGACTGATCGACTCCATGCCACGCTGCATTGCTGCAGTAATCCAGGCCAAACTAAATATTGAGTGCTGTACATGCTCATACTTTTCATGTTCATACCTTTCAGTTGGCCAACATTTCTAAAAATCCATTTTTTGCATTGGTCTTAATTGATATTCTAATTTTCCGAGATACTGAATTCGGGACTTTCATTAGTTGTCAGTTATAATCATCAACATTAAAAGAAATAAACATTTGAAATACATCAGTCTGTGTGTAATGAATGAATCTAATATACAAGTTTCACTTTTTAAATGGAATTACTGAAATAAATCAACTTTGTCATGATATTCTAATATGTTGAGAGGTTGGATGTGTGGAGTAACAAAGCTCAGTTAGACCAGGAAGGAGAGAATCAGAGGTACCACTGAAGTTGGACAAATCTCAATGGAAAATACAGGAAAGAAGGTTAAAGTGTTGTGGGTATGTCATGAAAAGAAGAGGTAAACAATGTGGGGAGAAGAATCATGGATATGGAGAAGAGAAAATAGATGGACTGTGCAAAGGGGGATCTAAGGGAGAAAGGGGTGTCTGGTGAGGAAGTGTACAACAGATGAAAATGGACACGCCTGGTCAAATATAGTGACCCCATAAGAAAAAGGGAAAAGCTTTAGACGAAAAAGAAGAGGATCATTATGTACTTCAACACACAGTTGTGTAACAGTTCACTGCAAATTTAGACATTTCACCAACTACAGAACTTAAAGGGAACTTGAAAGAAGCAAGAAGATATTACAGGAGGAGTGCTGTAGGGAAGAAGACACAAAAGAAAGAGACAGACCCAAACCTGAATAGCCATATCAATTTATTCTACTTGACATTGCACCCTTTGGCTTTAGCATTCAACCCAACAAGATTTGTTTTATACCACGTCTTTAATAGTGAGCATCATTAACAAAACTTCACATGATAAAGCAAGTAGTCAGTACTCTCAGAATGTGGTTTATGCAGTCCATTTTTACTTTCTCATATACAAAGTAAAGGGAAAGTATTGGAATCCTCCAAAAATTCCATTCTGAGATTTTAATGAATCTGAAAATACCATTTTTGGAATTATGTCTGTGTGTGTATGTAAACACGACAACTTGAGTACGCTTTCACTTAGAAATCGACATGTATGCAAAATTTGGTTGACCTATCAACTTTTGGGCTATTTCCGCTAACCGGAAGTGGTACTTTACCTTTTATTCATGCAGCTGCAGAGTCCAATTTATTCAACTTTACTTTTATAGTAATTATTCAATATGTTATTAATTTGATTTGATTTGTTATTGATGGTTCTTAAATGTACATAATATAAAAATATAATCATTACCCATGAAATAGCCTTTGAGTCAATTGTCCAATTACTCTTGAGCCCCTGAAATGAAGGGGTTGTGTTAAAAAAATGCTTTAGCTGCCTCACATTTTTATGCAATCGTTTTGTTCACCCTACTGAATTAAAGCTGAAAGTCTGCACTTCAACTGCATCTGAGTTGTTTCATTTAAAATTCATTGTGCTAATGTACAGAACCAAAATTAGCAAAAAGTTGTCTCTGTCCAAATATTTATGGACCTAACTGTATGTAACCAGAAATCAGATAGACAGGCTTCTGTTTTGTTTGTGAGATTCGACACATACACATTCCTTATTCCTCATTGCTACATTCTATGCATTGTACTTCCAGGTGAGCATTCATTGGTTCATTTAGTTGTCAGTTCTCCTCCATATACAGCCCACCCCTCCAACTAATGAAAAATAATCAAACCTTAGGCAAACATTTTTTTTTCCAAGCACCCCATGATGCTTTGCAAGGCCAGTGTGACATCACAGAGCTATAGTTAATAATGTGCAGAACTTTGGCTGTTGCTGGGTAACAAGCATTCAAGGAAAAAAAAAAGGAAACCACACTCTACACACTCTACCCACACTCATTTCACCAAGGGGAAGCCCACTGTTTCAATCTTAGCTTGTTTCAACCCCCCTGGATTTACAACTCACATACATTTATATGTTTAAAAAAATAAATAAAAACTTTTCATTTGAGAGGTACACTAGCTGACGATAATGATAATATTATGAATACTGCCACCTGATATATACTGTAACACCGATCCCTGGCTGGCAGCACAGCAGTGCATGGCTAATTATGCATGCAGTCTTAAAGGAGCCCTCCCTTTCCCCTCATCAGAGAACACAGGACATGCTATGAAATAATAAAAACAGAAGATGCATTACAATCTACAAGGTGTTTGGACATTGAGCATTTATAAGTACCAGTTTTGGTGCTGCAGAGATCAGCTTTATTTTTACCTTTCTATTCTAAGATAACAAAAGTCTTTACATAATTACAGTAGTGCTAGCCAAAAGTTTTGGTAGCAACACAAATGCTGTGTTTTGCAAACTTTTCTGCTTTAGCACTTTCAGATTATTTTTTTTACATGTTTCTATGGAATACTGAAGAACAATTATAAACATTTCATAAGGTTTAAAGGCTTTTATTGGCAAATACATCAAATACTGTATATGTAAGCAGTCAATATTTACAGTGTTGACCCTTCTTCTTCATAACTTCTGCAGTTTGCTCTGGCCTGCTGGATATCAGCTTCTGGGCCAAATCCTGACTAGTGGTGGATCAGTTCTTGCCTTTTTGGTGCTTGGAGTTGGTCACAATTTGTGGGCTTCTGCTTGTCCACCCACTTTATGACAACTGACCGCAGGTTCTCGATGGGATTAAGATCTGGGGAGTTTCCTGGCCACGGGTCCAAACTTTTAATGTTATGATCTCTGCGCCACTTTGTTATCACTTTTGCCTTGTGACATGGTGCTCCATCATGCTGGAAAATACACATTGTTGGGAGACGTTGCTTTTGGAGGACATTTTGATACCCTTCTTTATTTATGGCAGAATTGTGAGTGGGCCCACTCCCTTGGATGAAAAGCAATCCCCACACATGGATTATCTCAGGATGCTTCACAGTTTTCATGACACAGAACTCATGGTAGCCTTCACCTTTTCCTTCTCCGGACAATCAAGTTTCCAGATGTCCCAAACAGTCGGAAGGAGGATTAATCTGAAAACTAACTTTGCACCAGTCTTCTGCTGCGCAATCCTTGTACTTTCAGCAGAATTTCAGTCTGTCCTTGATGTTTACTTGGAAAGAAGTCACTTCTTTGCTGCCCTTCTTGACATAAGGCCATTGTCCAAAAGTCTTTGCCTCGATGTGCGTGCAGATGCACTCACACCCACCTGCTGCCAATACTGAGCAAGCTCTACACATGTGGCGACACGATTCTGTAGTGGATTCCTCAGGAGGAGACGGTCCTGGTGCTTGCTGGACACGTTTAGCTGATCATTTTATGCCAGGGCCAAAATAAGTGAAAATTTGTGATAAAGTTAACTTTTTATACTAATAAAGCTCTTTGTAATGAATTAATATGATCACTCTGAACAATAGTATAAAACAATGTTATGTGCCACCACAAAAACTGAAGCTGAAAATTTTACAAAACACAACATTTGTGTCACTGCTAAAACTTTTGGCCACTACTGTACATTATTTCCAGTGCATTCCATCACCAGAAAGGATTACGTTTTTTATCTCTTATAAGAAAGTGCTTTTTGAGCATTATTATCCCTCTGTTTTCAGACCACAAAGGGCAACACCATATTTTTAAATTTTAGGATTAGGGCAAAGAAGTAACATTGGGTTTGCTACATCTCAGCACTCTCATTCTCAGAAGACCAAAGGAAATATTATCAGTGGGAAACTCTTATTATTTTGTATTTTGCAGGTTCCTGTAGCCAAGACAATACTAAAATCAAGGAACATTGCAGCTGTTTCAGTGTGTGTATGATGTGAGCACACGTTGGTTAAGTGACTTGCTTGTGGTCACTTAGTGAATTGGAGGCAGGGATTGAACTGACAGGCTAGTATTCACGCCATTATGGCATACATTTTTTAAGTGCTTCACTTTTGTCTCTGAAGATTCGTTATCAGCTTGACTGCCATATCTCTTTTGCCCAGGTTCGAAACGTTTAAACTAGAATGTCGGAATGTTTTTGCCTCAATAGTGGGCTGGGATACAGCTGGTTTTGGAATGGATGCCTGCGTCATTGCAATAACATCTACCATGTATCATCAATATTTCAACCTCATTGTTACTTATTTTTCTTTTAACAAGTAGGCTTTTTTATATGTTCAAACCCAAACTGAATAAATAGCCACCCACCGGAAATTCTTAATAAGGAACATATGTTTCCTGTGTGCTTTTTCTTAATAGACTTTAAAAACCATAGAGCTTTGGCCCCATGACCTATTTACAGGACTTAATGTTTAGCCATCAAATAAGCAAAAATGCCAGAGATGTAGGCAATGCTAGTTTGTTGAAAATCTTGTATATTTTTAGATTATTCCTTCAATAAACACAAATGAAAAGCAGTTTTGTTTGTAGCACTGTTGGAAGATAAAGCACCCATTTGTTGGTGTATCAATATTCCATTTTGTGGTTTCTTAAATATGAAAAAAAATGTAGTTGTATGAGATTTGCCTATTGAAGTGTGAATAAAACAAAATTTTAATTTGTTCTAAAAAAATACTATGTGGTATTAATAATCCTTTCAGTTTTATACAACCCCATATCAGAAAAAGATTTGACATTATGGCCATCTTTATTTCATTTGTTACTGTACATCCATTCCTGCATTTCAGGCCTGAAACACTTTCCAAAAAATACATTTCTCGCCTAAAATACGGGAATGGCTGTACAGTAACAAATGAAATGAGGATGACCAGACAAAATATGACATACTTGGGTTCATAGTGTCTGCAATGAAATACAAGTCAAAGGAAATTTAAGAATTACTGCGTATTTTTTTTCCATATTGTTCCATCTTTTGCTTATTTGGGGTTGTAATACACAGATTTCACGTATTTACTGTTACATACTAAATTTGTAATACACTGATTTCACGTATTTACTGTTATATACTAAATTTGTAATACACTGATTTCACGTATTTACTGTTATAAACTAAATTTGTAATACACTGATTTCACGTATTTACTGTTACATACTAAATTTGTAATACACCGATTTCACGTATTTACTGTTACATACTAAATTTGTAATACACCGATTTCACGTATTTACTGTTACATACTAAATTTGTAATACACTGATTTCACGTATTTACTGTTATATACTAAATTTCCTATCTATCTCTTATATAGAGCCTTTACTACTTATTTGTTAATTATACAGCACTTTTTCTTTCTTTCTTTCTATCTATCTATCTATCTATCTATCTATCTATCTATCTATCTATCTATCAATCATATAGTGCCATTCATATCTATCTATCTATCTATCTATCTATCTATCTATCTATCTATCTATCTATCTATCTATCTATCTATCTATCTATCATATAGTGCCATTCATATCTATCTATTTATCTATCATATAGTGCCTTCTCTCTCTCTTTTTCTCCATCATATAGTTTCTTTCATATCTATGTGTTTACCATTATTATCATTCACATTGATATCACTTATATTTACAACAGGAGAAATAAAGTAAAGCAATTTGAGTGTAAATGTAATGATTCATCATTTCAGAAGATGGTCCCAATTCAGTACATACACTACTTCTAAGTAGCTGTAAAAGTTTTTTTGTCAGCAGCTTGGTGTTAGAATTTATTGTTAAGTAAAATGCAAAGTGCTGTCACTGCTTTTTTGGTGCATTTCTTTATCTGTCAACAAAACAATAAAACACATTTATTTTTGAATTGACTCACTGTAGTTACATACACTTGGTGGACACTTTGGTAGGAATCTAGAAAGAAAAATAAAGCAAAATCCTTTGACTTGTTATCCTGCTAGGTCAGGACAGTGAGACTCCAATCCCCAGTGTTTATAGCGACTTTAAATGCTCGTCTTGCTGTCCGCCATCATCAAAGCCACACTAACTTACTTTAGTCAGGGAGCTTTGCCAAAATCGTAGTGCTGACCTTTAATTCATCAGACTGCCAGTTCAATAATGCCAATACTCCAATTATAACAATTACAATTCATATGTAAAGCAACTCTGGATGATGTTCTGTATGGAAAGACGCTATATAAGATCAAGTCTGCATTTAACCTCTGTTATAGTTTCATTTACTTATTAATTTTTTTCTAAGACCTTTGCATGCTTGGACAACAATATTAATTTTGCTGGCATTGCCTCTATCTCTGGTTGCACATGTCACTTCTCACCCATTGCATTTGCCTTTTTAAGAACCCTTATCTTATCCTGCCTGCGCTTTTTAAGTCAGTGTTTTTCCAAAATGCTTTATGCATACAGAAATTATTTTTGTTTTACAGACATGTTTATTGTGTCAAGAAGAGGCCTATAAGTTTGTCCGTCCTATCTGCCTAGATTGTCCAAAATAACATCAAGTTAAGATATGAAGGTCCCTAAAGTCCTGCTCTCCACCACACTTCTTTGTAATTTATTCCATGTGCCTGTGGTTCTTTGCAAGAAGTAAAACTTTTTAGCATTTGCGCAAAATCTGCCCTTAACAAGTTTCCAACCGTGTCCCCATGAACTGGTCAGTCTTTTGCAGTTGATGGTTGACTGTAATACAAAAAAGCAGGTGAAAGAGCACATGTCTAGTCCAGCACAGTCACCCTCTAGATAAGTTAGTTTGTTTGTCCTCTAAACCATCGGAGGTGCTCTCTGTAAGCTCCTCTTCACATGTATCACTCACTATAAGAAAGCAGGACCTCCCGTCTTTTATAGAAACTGCTGCACTGTAGCGTAAAGACAGACCCTCTGCTGACTTCCTGAACTGGAATGGATTAAGTCCTGTCTTTTGAAACTGAAAGTGATATTCGGGGCTGCCATTTTTGGAGATTCCTTGCATGTTGTTACATTTTTAAATTGATTAAATTTTCAAGGCAGCTTGTAGGATTGTATTTTATCACACCTATATTATATTTAAAGAAACGAAACAAGATAAAAAGATATCCCACCACCCGCCAAGATCGCCATAATTAGTTTACTATAAAGCTGTCACATAGCCTGTCATATGAGAAGAACTGAGAGTTCAATTCATCTGCAAGTTATTTGTATAAATACATCCAATTTACCAACATACATACAGAATTAACATATAACAGTATAAGGTGGCCCAGTGGTTAGCCAAGAGACTGAGTCCCCAAATCCCCCAGTAACTCCACTGCTGTCTATGCAGAGTTTACAGTTTCTCCCAGTGTCTGCATGGATTTTGTTTCTGTTCAGATACTATAATTTTCTTCCCACATCCTAAAGGTGACCAAATGTCCCATTGAAGTATGTGAGTGAATGTACGCTGCTGCTAGAACAGGCCCCAGCTCCCTGTGACCCTACAGTGTGAATAAATTGATTTAGTAAATGGATGAATGATACAGACATACAGTAATGCCATCTCTTTGCACAGAGGTTAAAGCCATTATTGTTGCACAGTTTCCCTTTCCAGACGGATACATAGAAGTGACTAACCATCCATATTACTAACCGAGAATAAACCGGATATGGATGCAGGGACACGGCGATGGGGCCATGAGCCATACTGCGAAGGCGCGCGTCTCATAAACCGCAAGCGAAGTCGTATCCACTGCGCACGAAGGAGTCACGGCCCAAAAACGAAAGAGCTCAACTGACGTGAATGAGAAATGAAGCAACAACGCGCCCATAGCCAACGACTAACGGCACAGCCACACAAAAAAGAGGATTCTGCGCTGCAGCCCAGATTCAAACGGAAGAGGCTACGGAGGCCCCACAGGTCCACACACCGCCATATTGTGAGTGGCGCTACTGCGGACTGAAGGCACAGGTGACACCGCCATATTGTGAGTGGCACTACTGCGGAGTGAAGTTAGGAATAATGTGCTGCTTGGGATTATACAAACCGCTGAACGCGTTGCACCAAATTCAAACACAATACAGCTCAACGATACAAACACGAGCCCACCTGGATAAGATCAATGAATGCAAGCGCCTACAACGCGCATCTAAAACTGCGGAAGCAAAGCAGGCACGGGTTCAAAACGAACGAGCTCGACTAACGGATATACAAACACGAGCCAGCCTCGATACAATCAATGAACGCAGGAGCCTACAACGCGCGTCTGAAATGCCACGGGCAAAGCGGGCACGGCTCTAAGATGAACGAGCTCGGCTAATGTATTTCAGGATACCCAACGCCGGGGGTAGGTGAGCGAAGCGAGCAGGGGGCGGAGCCCCCTTGTAGACTTACAACAGAGGATGGTGGAGTAGAAAATGTTTCCTGTAAAGTCAATGTGGGCTAAACTGTATGGAGTAGGGCGGCTCAGATTGAGACCTGAAAGTCCACAGGAACTGCTGGTTTTTTGGTATATTTTGTTGACAACAATGAAAGCCCTGAAACAAATAGCTTAAAAAAAAGTAGGGTATACAAAAAAACTTCCAGTAACCTGTCCATAAAGACAGAATTTTTTATGTTTTGTCAGAAATTGGTACTTTATTTTTATCAAGGTACCGTGAAAATTGGTTCAAAAATGTATCTTAAACCCCTAAACATGTGAAGCTTCGATTAGCTATGTGAGTGTGGATGTGGGCATGAGGGCCCTCCTGACGGACTGAGGCTCCATTCACAGTGGTTTCCTGCCTTGCGCCCAAAGCTATGATAGGCTGCCCTTATGACCGTAAATTCGATGAAGCAAGTTAGAGAATGTTTATACGTGAACTAGCTGTGCTACCCATCTGAGATGGACTGTAATCTAAATAATGAACATAGACCTCGTGATTTTTTTATTTGATAAATGGATTGTCTGTTTGGTCTGGTATAATAATGCGCACTGTGGTAGCCAGCCCAGACACAGACAGGCGGACACATTTATGTCACTCACAACATGTTTATTATACATTTTACAAAGTTAAGTGCACCACAAAATCCCCCAAAGTCCGGGCCAACACAATGTCTTATCTCTTCAGACCACCTCCTTGCCTCCTCCAGAGACCTCGTCCTTCTCCTCACCCGACTCCAGCCCTGAATGACGGGAGGCGGCTCCTTTTATGAGCACCCGGATGTGCTCCAGGTGATTCCCAGCAATCTTCCACCGACACGCCCCAGTGTGACGGAAGTGCCGGCTGCATCCCCGGAAGCACTCCGAGTGTCCCTGTTTCTCTTCCCCCCAGCAGGTTCAGGGCTGCCAAGGCATCGGGGTGCCCCCTGGCGGTTACCACGGGCCCCCACATGGTCGAGCTTCAAAGCTCGGTACCCGTGGCCCCCAAAGCAACCAGGGCGGTTGCCCCCTGGTGGTCTGGAGGAGGCACAAGCACTCCTCCGGTCCTCCTGGGAGTCCCGGCTGGGTACCACCCCCAGCCACGTGCCACAGCACCCAATCCTTTTCCCTCGCTTTATCCTCTTCGGACAGAGTCACCTGTTTTTGCCGCCTCCTCTCTTGTATTATTCGTCGAATCGCCTCTCTTATAGTTGAAGTGTTTTTCAGGGAAAATGAAGATGTGTTCGCTACTTCATTGGCCTGTTTTAGCGACTCCAACTTGGTTGCATCGGGTCTTTGGCTTCCCAAAATGTGCATCGACTTATTGTTATTTTCAGTCATCCATCGCCCACCTTTCAAAGTTATCAGTCAGTAGCATTAGAGCTAAAAACCTCATTGTCATGGCCTGAGCGGGCACAATAAAGTCGCTACCACACTACTATTGAGTCAGACAATAGAACAGGCCAGTAAGAGTAATTTTCTTACTTTTAGACCCTTCTTCTACATGTTTTAAATATTTTTCTTCCTAACCCTAGCATCCAGACGGATACACAGACACTTATTCTTTTATTAGGATGGGAGTTTTTTTTTTTATTTCTGTAGCTCTATCCATCTCAGCAAAGCCAGTGTGCATCTCCTGCCAAGACAAAGCAATCAAAAATAAGAAATCAGTATTTAACTTTGGCAGCTAACCTTTGTTTAGAAGCTAATGGTGCATTACATTGTCTTTTATTGCTTCTTTTTACTGTTTTTCATACAATAAGTGTGCATTTATCATATAAATTGCTATATAAAATTAAAGGTATAAAAAAAATTCTGAGATAATGGGGTGGACATTTGTAGCAAAAAAAGTGTAGTATAGGGGCTAAGGCACTGGACTTTAAATCACAAGGTCGCTGGCTATATCTCAAACAATTTTAATGTATACTGATCTTGTCGATCTGGTTTGAATGAAATAATCTGATAAATACAGGAAACACAGCATAGTATTTCCAAATCCTAGAATCTCCATAGATTTCTAAATATCCTAAATCAAGTGAAACTGCTATAGACTGTTTTATTTGCTTTTGTATCTTTTCATTAACTTTAATAACATCAGATTGTTTCTGCTAAATGGGTTCTTTATATGTTCTTTATATGTGTTCCAACTACAGAGGGATCACACTCCTGGAAAAGTCTATTCGGGGGTTCTGGAGAGGAGGGTCCGTCGGATAGTTGAACCTCGGATTCAGGAGGAACAGTGTGGTTTTCGTCCTTGTCGTGGAACAGTGGACCAGCTCTACACCCTTAGCAGGGTCCTGGAGGGTGCATGGGAGTTCGCCCAACCAGTCTACATGTGTTTTGTGGACTTGGAAAAGGCGTTCGACCGTGTTCCTCGGGGAATCCTGTGGGGGGTACTTCGAGAGTATGGGGTACCAGCCCCCTTGATAAGGGCTGTTCGGTCCCTGTACGATCGGTGTCAGAGCTTGGTCCGCATTGCCGGCAGTAAGTCGAACCCGTTTCCAGTGAGAGTTGGACTCTGCCAGGGCTGCCCTTTGTCACCGATTCTGTTCATAACTTTTATGGACAGAATTCCTAAGCGCAGCCAGGGTGTTGAGGGGGTCCGGCTTGGTGGACTCAGGATTGGGTCACTGCTTTTTGCAGATGATGTTGTCCTGTTTGTTTCATCAGGCCGTGATCTTCAGCTCTCTCTGGATCGGTTCGCAGCTGAGTGTGAAGCAGCTGGGATGGGAATCAGTACCTCCAAATCCGAGACCATGGTCCTCAGCCGGAAAAGGGTGGAGTGCTCTCTCAGGGTTGGGAGCAAGATCCTGCCCCAAGTGGAGGAGTTCAAGTATCTTGGGGTCTTGTTCACGAGTGAGGGAAGAATGGAGCGTGAGATCGACAGGCGGATCGGTGCGGCATCCGCAGTAATGCAGGCATTGCATCGGTCTGTAGTGGTGAAAAAGGAGCTGAGCCGCAACGCGAAGCTCTCAATTTACCAGTCGATCTATGTTCCTACCCTCACCTATGGTCATGAGCTATGGGTAGTGACCGAAAGAGCGAGATCGCGAATACAAGCCGCTGAAATGAGTTTCCTCCGCAGGGTGTCTGGGCTTTCCCTTAAAGATAGGGTGAGAAGCTCAATCATCTGGGAGGGGCTCAGAGTAGAGCCGCTGCTCCTCCACATCGAGAGGAGTCAGATGAGGTGGCTCGGGCATCTGATCAGGATGCCTCCTGGACGCCTCCCTGGTGAGGTGTTCCGGGCACATCCAACCGGGAGGAGGCCCCGGGGAAGACCCAGGACACGCTGGAGGGACTGTCTCCCGGCTGGCCTGGGAACGCCTCGGGATTCTCCCAGAAGAGGTAGAAGAAGTGGCCGGGGAGAGGGAAGTCTGGGCATCTCTGCTCAGGCTGCTGCCCCCGCGACCCGACCTCGGATAAGCGGAAGAGAATGGATGGATGAGTTCTTTATATATATATATATATATATATATATATATATATATATATATATATATATATATATATATATATATACTGTATATGTATATATATATATATATATATATATATATATATATATATATATATATATATATATATATACACAAATATATATATATATATATATATATATATTAATTACATCTGGTTGTTTTGTTGTCAACATTAATGTATAAATACTTTAATGAGAAAATCTTTTTTCTGATAATAGTGAAGAGTTTTTTTTTCACTTTAGTGGTTAAATTTTGCTTGACAATACCTGGTTGATTTTGTATTTAGTATACTTACATTTATTAGAAATTATCATAGTATTAATTAATGAAGTGATATTAAGAGTGGTGTTCCACAGAGGTCAGTGCTAGGGCCACTGCTATTTTTGGTTTGGACATGTGCAGAGGAGAGATGCTGAGTATATTGGGAGAAGGATGCTAAGGATTGAGCTGCCAGGGAAGAGAAAAAGAGGAAGGCCTAAGAGAAGGTTTATGGATGTGGTGAGAGAGGACATGCAGGTGATGGGGGTGACAGAGCAAGACAGGAAGATATAATAATTCTTTGCATTTATATAGCACTTTTCACTACTCAAAGCGCACAGCAATTGTAGGTTAAGGGCCTTGCTCAAGGGCCCAACAGAGCAGAATTCCTTTTGGCATTTAGGGGATTCGAACTGGCAACCTTCCGATTGTTTTTTTTTTTTTTTTTGACATCATACACCATAAGATGCACACTAATTCAGCGTGAGCAGGAACACTCAATAAAACTGAATATAAAAAAAAATCAAGTGATCGTGAGATACGAAGAAGGCAGATTCACCAGCGTTTGTGTGTCAGCTTTTATCCCTCCAGATCAGAGAATGTCCAGTTCCATTGCCCCAAAACACCACTCACATCTACAGTTATTCCCAGTTTCAAATCAAAACTATCAGCGTCTGATCCCTGGGTGGGGGGGGCGGTAGTATGTATTGTGATCGTGACTGAGAGAATAAAAGTGAAAATAAAACGGTAACTTTCACAAGTAGTATAAATGTCCACCGTCTGTTACAGACGGAAACCAAATGTATGTGTGTACTGTGTAATATTAACAATAAGAGCAGCTCACTTCTGAAAACGGCAAATATAGGAGGCAGTGGGGATCGAAATGGGGACTCTTGATTACAAGTCAGCAAATCTTACCGCTACGCCACAGAAGCTTTTGTTTTATCCTTGAACCTTTTGTGAAAGTGTTTACTTGATCTTTGGACTTCAGACTTCACACATTATATAGTTTATGTCAACATTTTGTGATTTACTACTAAAATATGAAAAACGTTTCTGTTTTAACAATGTGTTTACACAGGTTATTGTAGAAACGGAACACACATGAAATGCATGTGTTCCAAATAACAATCTATTATTTTCACTCTAAAACTCCAGCACTTCACTCCCAGATAATCAATCAAGGCATGAGCTGAGAGAACTTTGTGCACGGTCTGCGGCAGTGGGGGGATGGAATAGTAGGCTGCTTGCTGCTTGTCTTTATTGGCACATTTACAGGACAAAAGACGCTGACAGAGAGGTGCGAACGGATTTAAGGTGGGCCGGATCTACGAGTTTTTTCATAGGCTCTGGTAATTCTAGTGTTAAACGTCAGACATAATCAAAGTTTTGAGGTACCAAGCCACCTGGCCAGCCACCCTCTCCAGGCATTCCACAGTATTATACGAGTTGGTGCCCAGTGGTCCAATAAAAATTTGAACGTGTCACTAGACTTTGCATCCTAGGAACCAAGTTACCCAAACTATTCTATAACATTTCAGTAATTATTTACCGCTCTGATGCTGATCTTTCTGATCATAAAATAAGTCATTATGATAGCAATAGACAAGAAGAATTCATAATTAATTGCAGAATGACGGTATTTGAGGGTTTCTCTAGAGTGTCTCTTTCTCTTGAACGATTTGGCTCAAAAACTAATCAGCCCATCGTCATCTCATAACAGGCTTAAGTTTTGAGGTATTTTTCCATCCAGCTGTTTTAGCTGTAGACCGTTCTCAAGAAACTGTGACACACAGATAGACACACACCCATCATTGAGATACAGATGTTTTTGGTATCGGGGGACCCTAAAACGTCGAGATTTGTCAAAAACTGAAGATCTAAAGTTTTGATTCATCAAAACCTTTGCTCCCCCCCACAGACGTTATGGTGGGGAATGGTGCACAGCAAAAACTCTTGTCATTCTTGGATTCCAAGGCTCCCAGTATCTCCAAGTGAAAGCTTAACAGTATAGCAGATTCATGGAAGGATGCCAAGAAGAGACAAAAGTAGAGGGTCTGTTTTGTCAAAGCTGATTCGTTGAATGTTAATGAATGTCCTGAAGTATCAGTTCTGATGTTGTTCCAGGAACAGCTGACACCTGACAATGACAGATCATCCATGCACCCACACTATGTTTAATTCTGTGATTACAGTGTAAGTAGGCATTGCTATTGTCTTCATACTTCATCTCGAGTAAGTTGTGGAATAAGCACAAAAATTGTTTACTCATCTATACCATTATTTGAGTTACTTATGTGAAGTGATGCTAAAACTTTCCAGCATTTGTCAGAAATGTATTCATTACCAACTTCAGTCTGTGCTTCTGTGTTTTTGTGAAGGAACCCATTTATTTCAGGTTTTCCTAAAATGTCTTCTGCACTGTTTTTTTTTTCTTTCAGGTAGACCACAATGGAGAATTATTAAATGGCTCAAAGTCAGTTCAGATGGAAGAAGGTTCCATTGTCCAAACAGAGGAATCGAGCTTGCAGCTTATCCACATCCCACCTGTGGAAGAGGACAGTGTGACTACTGTAATAGAAAGCCAGAGCAAAGAGGATGAGGATCAGAAACTTTCTTGTAATAACAATGAAGACGTTGACACTTCTAAAGATGCCCCATCATCTTTGGATCAGACTGATAAAGAACATGGCACTAATACATGCAATCCATTACCTGAAAAGCAGGAGTCATTTGCACTCTCCCCCATACAAGGAATCCAATCAAAAGATGGTGCTATATCAGAATTTTCTGTTCCCTTTAAAAAAGTGAAGCTTGAAGACCATTCAGATGGGCCCCTCGAGAACAACCATTTGAACTTATCCACTCACAAAGTGAATGCTAGCGAGGGTGATGCCTTAAGCACTTTGACCACAGCTCCAAGCTACTTGAGCTCTGAAAAACAGGAGGACCACCCAACAGCGCAACCATATTCTACCAAGAAAGGTGCTTCTACAAATGGCTGCAAAAGACATTTTTTGGTAATTAAAGGCTGTGGCAGAAAGCGGGAGGACTTGGTCTTTTCAGACGATGAAGAACTTTATTCAGAAAACGGTGCTTTAAGTTTACTTAAATCAGATGCCTCTTCCAGCTGCGGTAGTACTTCTTTCAAGCTTTCTCAACCCTGTCTTTTATCCTTGGTAGAGAATAACAACCTAAGTATTGAGCAGGCGATAGCAGTTGAGGCCTTAACTGAGCTATCAGTTGTGAAAAAAAATACAACCCGGGACTGGTTGGCGACTTCAGATGCTGCTTTGGGCACATGCAGTACACGCCAGCCAAATGGAGAGCCACTGGAAAGAGACATCTTACCAGAGGAGAAACTGTCAGTCTGTCCGAGGGTGTATCAAGGGGCAGATGTCCCACAGGAACCATCCAACCAAACCAGACTAGAACCCAAGTCTGCTGGCATAAAATTAGAGGAACGTCTTTCTCTGCAGGATCTGATTGATGCAAGCTGTAGTGTAATTAGAAACAGTGGGCAATCAGAATGTTTGGGTGGAAGCTCCCGTGGCTCCCCAGCAATTGTATCTTTAAAAAACTGGCAACATAACACTTCCGATGTAAACAAACAAGCTGAAGAAGATAAAACATGCACTAGTTCAGATGGCAATGCTCTGGTTAGGCCCAGAAATAAGGATGAAGAGGATGCAGCAGCACAGCTAGCTCAGCTAGCCTTTATCATCAAAGCAAAACCGCCAGCCCAAGATACTTCACTAAACGCTTCCACCATTGACGGTCAAACACATCAGCAGCCATTGCATCGACAAGAGAACAAGATTCCACAAGGTATTCCCGTTCCTGCTATCAGGAGCAATCCGTTTCAAAACGCCAAAAAAGTGGAAGCAGTTTCTCCCCCAACTCCCCCAATAAAGTCGAAAACACCCAAGAAGTCACCAATGCCACCAGAAAACCAGACAGACAGAAAAAGAAAAGGCCAAAGCATTTGGACCGAGTCTCATCTAAAACATGTTAGTCAGCTTCTTCAGAAAAGTCTCAACTCAAAGCTTCTGCCTGCACAGAATAAGAGAGCTAAAGTGCAAAAGGTACAAACAACGCAGCAGACGGGGCAACGCAAACCCCTTCTCTTTCTTCCGCAAACGCAAATCCAGTTCTCATCCAGCATATCCAGAAATGCTCAGGTAGCACAGTCTCAGTTCCCTGCCAGCAATGCCCTGTCCATGCTGCCCTATCCAGTTAAATCTGAATGCGCCAATGATCAGAATCCCAACAAGGAGGCAGGATGCTACTACTCTTTATCTGAAGCAGTAAGTGACAAAACCACAGAGCTGTCTCTTTCCAATGGATATCCTGACTTTAAATCCAACGAGCTGTTGAAGCAAAGCACTACAGGCCTCACTGCTAATGCTGTGCTGAAAGAGGAAGGCATCTCACATACTCAGGAATCGCCAGCCTCTGACCAGCCTTATGGTGCTACAACAACTGACCACTTGATGAGTGACCCACCGTACTGTAAAGAAGTACGGCAGCAAAATGGCAACACTGCTGTCGAGGCTGAGAGGTGGATCAAGGTGGAAACCTCTGGTGCTGTTACAGTTCTTTCAACCTCCAACTTGACACCTTCGGAGTCTGAAGCCAATCAGAATGGAGGACTGACTCCATCTAAAACTACCCTGAACAGTTTTCTGGATTCACCAATGAAGTTCCTGGACACGCAAACTAAAAACCTTCTTGACACCCCCTCTAAGAAGGGGCTCGAGGTACCAACCTGCAACTGCGTTGGTAAGTAAGTTTAAAAATTCACCGTTCTGCCTGTCACTTTGAATTAGTGCCTTCTTATAGAAGATGCCTTATTTGACTGTCACACTTGAAGACCTTGAAAGCTTTCCTACCAATTGACATGAGTTATGAAAGTTTATTCTGTTTTATTTTTCTAAATACTAATGTGTTGTTTTCTTCTTTTGAGGGGTTTTGGAATATGTGGAATCAATTTCTGTAATTAGTTTTGTAACTTGGGGTCGTTTGCAATTCATTGAAAATGTTTCACATCACATCCATTTTGGGCTGTACTGTTTTTGTGGTACTAATGTCCTTTGCTACCATAGGAGGTCGTGACATGTGATGTCACTTGTGCATTGATATAAAGGTTGGTATCACACATCTCTCCTGTTTTTAAAGTTTATGGATAACAAAAAACAGTTTATGTGGTGTTTTGTGATAATTAATGTCTGTTGGCTTGATTAATTAGTACTCCTGTAGACTACGTTTTCACATTACATCTTAAGCTTTGTTTACTGAGCTTTTGACTTTTGGCTTCAAGTCCTTTCAAGCAAAAATGATAGTTTGAATACGCCAAGAAAAAGAGGTGTAGTCAAATAAAAGTACCAAAGATTGAAACCAAGTAATTGTCCTATCTTTTGTCAAAAGACTTGATGTTATTTTGGAAGAATTAAGTGAATAGGACTGGTGAGCTTTATTGGGCTGAATGGCCTGCTCTCATCTAGATTGTTCGAATGTTCTAAACAAACAAAAATACTAATCAAAAATCAGAGTCGAAGATACAAAGCACAAAATTCGTCAGCTAAGAAAACTTAGAATTGAAGATTATCGATAGCTAAGTGTTATAAGAGGTATATCCACAAACTCGGAATGTCAGTGAATACATAATCGCTCACTGTGCATTTTCAACGAGGTTTCCATGACAATACCCATGAGAAACAAAATGGTGTCTAAATAAGTAAAAAATTATTTTGTACAACTTAAACTTAAGTAAATTCGTAAAATTAAACTTTAAATTTGAATTCCTGGTTCAAAACCCCTAGGAAAAAGTAAAAATCTAAGTAATTGAGAATTGAGTGGTGAAAAATAGTAAAAAAAACTGAATCATATTACTTTCATGCCTTTTCTAATCTGTTTTTCCTTCTCAACAGTAGACACATACACAAGTGTTCAATAATGGCTGTATCCCTAATGTTATTCTCACCAAACCTGACAAACAAGAGGAGACCATTTAGTCCATCAAGCCCGTTTGTTTAGCTCACAGGTGTTGAACTCCGGTCCTCGAGGGCCGCAGTGGCTGCATGTTTTCATTCTAACCTTCTTCTTCATTAGTGAGCCGCTCTTACTGCTGATTATCTTCTTTTCCTTTAGTTTTAATTAACTTGACTCAGGCCCCTTAGTTGTCTCTTTTTCCTTAATTAGTAGCCAAACAATAATGAGACATCAAACAAGCCACCATATGACAGAAAAACAACAGATTTGGAAATGTCTGTTGTGGCAGAATGAGAGCAGCAACAAGCCATTGAATTAAGTAACAGGCTTAATTAACAGCAAGAATCAGCTTCTCATTAAGAGACTGGTTGGAGTGAAATTGGTTGGAGTTTGAAACCCCAGTTTAGCTGGTCATCTGTTGGCTCGTTTCATGTGTCATTTCTGTTTGGCTGCCATTTAATGGAGAAACATCAATTCAGAGAACTGAGTCCTTAAAAACAGGGCTATTGAAATGAAGGGAAAAGGAGTTAATTAGCAGTGAAAACTACTCACTGATTAGGAAAAGGGTTAGAATGAAAACCCGTAGCCACTGCGGCCCTTTAGGCCCGGAGTTCGACACTCCTGGTTAGCTAATAGCTAAGCTGTCCTAATATCTAATTCAGATTTTTTTTAAAGGCTTTTAAGGTTTCTGCTTCAACTACATGTCCCAGTTTGTTCCACAACTCTTAGTGTAAAGAAGTGCTTCCTGGCTTCAGTCCTAAACTCACATAACCCAAGTGAGAACCCTTTCTGAGACCCCTGCTCCAGAGTAGGAGCGACATTGGGACCATGGCGCAAGCCTGTGCAATATTCCTTATTTCACATATTTGCTGGATATATCCACAACGGTAGTGTACAGAATCCACAGCACCAACTGTGAACTGAATATCCAGTGAACTGCAGTTCATGGGTGAAAAGACCACATTATTGAGGGAGGTCTGGGGAGAATGACCAGACTTATTCAAGAAAAGCCACAAACCTTAAATAACGGTGGTTTTCAGAAAGGTACCACTGAACACACAGTCCTGTGAGACTTTGAAACAAATGGGCTACAGCAGTAGAAGACCATGCCAGGTTCAGTCCAGCCAGCTCATGCTACAGTACACATGAGATCACCAAATCTGGGCAGTTACCAAGATTCTACAAATGTCATCTGGTCCTACAGATCTTAATTTCTGCAGCAGTAAGCAGATGTTTGTGTCAGAATTTGAATAAACAGCATGAATCCATGGATCCATCCTGTTTTGTATCAACAGTACGGGATGATGGTGGGACTTGTAATGTTTTCTTAAGCATGTAAAGCTACATTCACTTTACGAGGCTGAAGTGACTCAAATCCGATTATTTTGCCTTAATTTGGTACATATCTGATGTTTTCAGGGCTGTGTGGATGCAGAAATCCAGTCTTTTCAAATCAGATTTGAGTCACTTTCATATGTGGTCCCATATACGAATCCGATTCATGGTGAAGCGACATGAATGAGACCGTTCAGATCGGAATTCATGTATTTTTTTTTTGCCTGTACGCATGGGCTGAGCACTGGTCTCATCAGTCAACACCAGTGTTGTGGCAAAACAACAATGGAGAAGAGCTACAGCTACAACAATACTGCTGGCTCCATTCTCGTATCCATACATCTCTTGGTGCAGCAGTGCCAACAATTGCTGGGAAAACAATAAAAGTTAGCTTTTTTTTCTGCCTTCTCGACCTAATCTGTATAGCTGACGAACTGTTTTCCATCCTTCAGAGCAAAATGCAATGCATACACTAGCTAAAGCTTGTCCATTTTGTCGGTTTTAATAGCATGAGTCACCTCACAAATATGACGTTTTTGTTTTTGGTAACACAGATCACTTGTACACAAATGTATCAATGTGTGCATGTGTGCTGTTTTTGGAGGACAGATGTGTTCACATTACAGTTAGGTGTAGGTCACCTGTACTCATGATTGCAAATGGTCAAGACAGGCAAATCCGATCTGAGTAAAAAATTGGAATTGAGCTTGTGATGTGAACGCAACTCAAATAGCAACTGAGCATCATTTAAGTGCCTCAGTGTTTAGTTTAGTTTAGTTCCTTCTGCCCCATTCAGCACATTGGACAGCAAGTTGTGTCCAATGTCTTCAGTCAGTCGCAATATTTGGAGCATCTTCCCACTCGATATGAACGACTTTGAGATCTTCTCAGCAGATTGCTCGCCAGGTCTTAAATGGGCATCCCTGCTTTCTCTTCCCATTTCTGGATTTCCAGTTCATTGTAGTCTTAGGGATTTGGTGGTCCAGTAGCCGGAACACATGGCCCACAGTGGCAGTGTCTTCCAATTTATGTTCCTCTGCAGCACTTCCTCGTTGGTAATGTTATCACACTATCTGTAGTAGGCATCTTTGGTAACATACGTTACAGTGTCGGGTGACGCTTTTCATCGTTCTCCATGTCTCGCTAGCATATATGGCAGTTGACACCATGATGCTATTGTAGAGTCGAATCTTCACCACC
This sequence comes from Erpetoichthys calabaricus, assembly GCF_900747795.2. Classification (NCBI taxonomy): domain Eukaryota; kingdom Metazoa; phylum Chordata; class Cladistia; order Polypteriformes; family Polypteridae; genus Erpetoichthys; species Erpetoichthys calabaricus. Next base: position 319,873,261 of record NC_041395.2, read on the forward strand.
CTGTTGATCGATGATGTTGACCAGATTCGGCACATGCATTGGAATACCTTTCCTTTTCCGCATCATCTGGATCTTCAGTCTGCGCATAAACTTGAACGATGGTCGTTGTCGTATGCCTCGATTTAAACTGTGCTGTAGCGATGCACTCATTGACAGGTTTCCATCCAAGAAGCGCACTGGCTGCCTCTTTGCTCAGAACCATGCTGACGACTCTGTGTACCTAAGCATAACTGCTGACCACGTAGATCCTTTCAGTTCACTCCAATGGCTTGCTCGGTCACCAGACCTCAATCTGAATGCGTTTGGGATGGGGTAGAGTGTGAGCTTTATGGGTGAAAAATCTGACATGGATTTGCTTCCTTAGATGTGGGCAAGCATAAAGCAATTCAGCCTTTGTATAAAGAAGTGCAAATCAATTTAAAGGGACAGTAATGGTAAAGATTGGATGTACAGTAGTTTGGCATGGCATGCTGTGTCACTCTGGGTTTAGATCTTGCACCTTTCTGTTGTTGAGTATTCCTGGGTGTCGTTAGTTTAACCAACCAAAAACTTGTCCCAGTGTGGGTGCGTGTTGACACTGCATTGGATTGGCACTGCGTCCAGGATAAGGTCCTACTTTGTGTGAAATGTGCTGGAATAGGCGGTGGTTCCTTAATAAGCCTGAATTTGATTAAGTCGATCTGAGAATGTTATGTAATAGAGGGACCTTTAATGTTTCACCAAAATGTAACAAAAAATGATACTAAAAGAAGATTTAGCTAAAAAAGTGTGGTTCAGATGGCAGTGTTAATTGTTAACGATTGTAGTACAACTGAGTGCTTGTATAGAGCCTTAGCCTGATGTTTACTAGGATAAAAATGTAAGATGAGGTAAAGTTTGTGTGTCTTTTATGCTGTCAGATTTGCATGCTTGTCTAGTATACCGTTGGATATTGATAGCGTGTTGTCGTCAGAACCCAAAAATCATCAGGCATACAATATGTTTCAGTGTCCTGACTGCCTCTTAAATCAGAACAGCTTACCCATAACGCTGAGACGATTCCCTCATGAATGCAAAGAAAATGTAGGCAGCTCAAAATGTTTTGACAGGATGGCACTTAGCCTGCAATCTACTCTATATAAATAAAATCTTAAGCCTAAAAGTGCAACGATTTTATGTGACATTTTTATGTCACGCTTTAAATTGGGCTTATTTTAAAACCTACATATATATATGTTTGGTATCATTCTTTTCAGAATTGATCAAACTTTAATATGATGTTGTTAGATTTCAGATTCTTATTCCGTTTTTAAATTCTAAACTAAAAAATATCAAGAACTCACGTCCCGAAAGACGAGACTTTGTGCCAAAAGATTTAACCACACCTGGGGCCAGAAATAATAGACAAAGAGTAGGACGGCTGCTGTGTAGGCTTTTAAATATTTGATGCGCCATGCAAGATGCAGATCATGTGACACGGCAGCAGCAGCAGCCCAGCAGCTGATTGAGCAAAGAGGAGGTAAAATTAGGGTTAGGGTTAGGGTTAGAGGTAAAAAAAAAACTATTTGTTTCCCATTGTATCACCGTTTAAGAGGGGGTTTCAGAGGAGCGACCGCGTCTCCTTGGGGTAGTTCAGCCCCCCTCTTCACAATGCGAGCGACAGAGACGCAAAGTGGCTGTGCATAGCGCAGGTCAGGGGGGTTGGCGAGCAAACCCCCTAGTTCTACAATCATAATAATAACAATAGTGCACTTTATTTATATAGCGTCTTTCCCATGTTCAATGTGTTTAAGAAGTGAATTTATATTCTGCCTTCATAAGGCAGTCTTCTCCAGATCTTTGGGTAAACATTTTGGTACATTTACATTGCAGTCAGCAATGCCTTTTGACCCAATAGTTTTTCAAGTTACTTTTTACAGCCCTTTTTGAGATATGATTCTAAATATTTCTTTAATGTTTCTTTGGGGAATGAGATGTAGTGTTAATTATACTGAATGTATACAAATATAAAAAAGGAAGTAGTTTACACACTCAATATAACAGATAAATGACTACAGTTCATTATCATTATCATTTCATCCAACAAGCTAATTATCAAAGTGATACATAACATTTTAACAGTTTTATGAGAACATTCAGCATGCGTAATCTGAAAATAAGAAGGCCACTTTGTGCTATACAGGCACCATTTCAAAGAACATGCTGTCTGTATAACACCAATTAGTAACACAAGCTCTGTCCAAGAAGTTGAATTTATTAAAAAAATAAAATGTTCTAACATAAATAAGCCTCAAAAACGTCTGTAATTAGATATTTGCTTGACCACCTTGGTACTTCTGTAGGTTCGGCTCACATACTGTATTATCAAATTTATGGGTTCAGATCTCAGCCCAGTCATTCTCTGTCTGGAGTCTGCATACTTTGCCTGGGGTTTTCAGGAGGTACTTCCAGGGTTTCCTCCTACATTTTATAATGGTGCACATTAGGTTCATTAGCAATTGTAAATCGGCTTGACATGAGTGAGTGTGCCCAGTGATGGACTGAAGTCCTGTCCTGTGCTGATTCAACTCGGATGGATCTACACCTTTTTTAGACCCTAAAATTAGATCAAACAGGATCAGTAAATGGATGGATATTGTGTTATTAATAACCTGTGTGACTTCTTATGGCCTTAAATTGTCACACAATTTTGAAAGTACTGTGTGGGGATTTGTACAATCTGTTCATAGCTCAAGTTAAAGGTTATTGTCATGTGTCCACAGTACAATAAGATTTGTACTTGCATGTCTCCTGCGGAATACTGACAGGAGTTCAGTACAAACAGTAGACATTGAATACAACACCAGATGATCTTTAAGCGCACACTATATAGGGCCATTATTAACACTGGGTCCAGTTATTGAACTCTCAGTATGAGTAGCTGTGGGCTAGTCTTATAACCTGTAGATACAAAATGTCTGTGAATTATATCTATGAAGGGGACAGCACAGTAACTTAGTGGTTAGTACTTCTGCTTCATGGATCTGTTCAAATCCTGTGTCCTGTCTTTGCACATATGGAGTTTACATATTCTTTCCGTGTCTGCATGGATATTCCTTTGAATACTCCACTTTCCTCTCACATCCCTGAAGACATCCAAGCTAATTACCAGCTCTAAACTGACTCTGTGGTGTGCATGCGAGTTCACCCTATAATGGACTGGCACCCTGTCCAGAGATCAGGCCTTGGTGCCCATTGCTCCCAGGATTGGCTCTGGTTCCACGGAAGGATCAAGAATGTATCTATTATAATATTATGCGGTACAACAACAACTTATTTTTTTGTATAGCACTCGTAACTGAGTGCAGACGCAAAGCACTGTGAGCAGTTCTCAGTTAAAATATAAGTATAGGTTATTCTAATTGCTAAATACAGAATTGGAACACATATACATACAGATTTATTAATACACAGAGAACAAGGTAGAAATCCATCCATCCATCCATCCATCCATCCATCCTCTTCCACTTATCCGAGATCGGGTCGCGGGGGCAGCAGCTTGAGCAGAGATGCCCAGACTTCCCTCTCCCCGGCCACTTCTTCTAGTTCTTCCGGGAGAATCCCAAGGCGTTCCCAGGCCAGCCGAGAGACATAGTCCCTCCAGCGTGTCCTGGGTCTTCCCTGGGGCCTCCTCCCAGTTAGACGTGCCCGGAACACCTCACCAGGGAGGCATCCTGATCAGATGCCCGAGCCACCTCATCTGACTCCTTTCGATGCGGAGGAGCAGCGGCTCTACTCTGAGCCCCTCCCGGATGACTGAGCTTCTCACCCTATCTTTAAGGGAAAGCCCAGACAGCCTGCGGAGGAAACTCATTTCAGCCGCTTGTATTCGCAATCTCGTTCTTTCGGTCACTACCCATAGCTCATGACCATAGGTGAGGGTAGGAACATAGATCGACTGGTAAATTGAGAGCTTTGCCTTACGGCTGAGCTCCTTTTTCACCACGACAGACCGATGCAGAGCCTGCATTACTGCGGATGCCGCACCGATCCGCCTGTCAATCTCACGCTCCATTCTTCCCTCACTCGTGAACAAGACCCCGAGATACTTGAACTCCTCCACTTGGGGCAGGATCTCACTCCCAACCCTGAGAGGGCACTCCACCGTTTTCCGGCTGAGGACCATGGTCTCGGATTTGGAGGTGCTGATTCCCATCCCAGCCGCTAAGAGAGAGAGAGGGCATAATAAGAGAGGGGTGGAGCTGTCAACTGATCACCACCTGGTGGTGAGTTGGCTTCGATGGTGGGGGAGGATGCCGGTCAGGCCTGGTAGGCCCAAACGTGTTGTGAGGGTCTGCTGGGAACGTCTGGCAGAGCCCCCTGTCAGAAGTAGCTTCAACTCCCACCTCCGGCAGAACTTCAACCACATCTCGGGGGAGGTGGGGGACATTGAGTCCGAATGGGCCATGTTCCGTGCCTCTATTGTTGAGGCAGCTGACCGGAGCTGTGGCTGTAAGGTGGTCGGTGCCTGTCGTGGCGGCAATCCCCGAACCCGTTGGTGGACACCGGCGGTGAGGGATGCCATCAAGCTGAAGAAGGAGTCCTACAGGACCCTTTTGTCCTGTGGGACTCTGGAGGCAGCTGATAGGTACCGGCAGGCCAAGTGGAATGCGGCTTTGGTGGTTGCTGAGGCAAAAACTCAGGCATGGGAGGAGTTTGGGGAGGCCATGGAAAACGACTTTCGGATGGCTTCGAGGAGATTCTGGTCCACCGTCCGGTGTCTCAGGAGGGGGAAGCAGTGCAGTGTCAACACTGTATATGGTGGTGATGGTGCGCTGCTGACCTCGACTCAAGACGTTGTGGGTCAGTGGGGGGAGTACTTCAAAGACCTCCTCAATCCCACTAACATGCCTTCCAATGAGGAAGCAGAGTCTGGGGACTCAGAGGTGGGCTCCCCCATCTCTGGGACTGAGGTCACCGAGGTGGTCAAAAAACTCCTTGGTGGCAGGGCCTCGGGGGTGGATGAGATACGCCCGGAGTTCCTCAAGGCTCTGGATGTTGTAGGACTGTCTTGGTTGACACGTCTCTGCAACATCGCATGGACATCAGGGACAGTGCCTCTGGATTGGCAGACCGGGGTGGTGGTCCCCCTCTTTAAGAAGGGGGATCGGAGGGTGTGTTCCAACTACAGAGGGATCACACTCCTCAGCCTTCCTGGAAAAGTCTATTTGGGAGTCCTGGAGAGGAGGGTCCGTCGGATAGTCGAGCCTCGGATTCAGGAGGAACAGTGTGGTTTTCGTCCTGGTCGTGGAACAGTGGACCAGCTCTACACCCTTAGCAGGGTCCTGGAGGGTGCATGGGAGTTTGCCCAACCAGTCTACATGTGTTTTGTGGACTTGGAAAAGGCGTTCAACTGTGTCCCTCGGGGAATCCTGTGGGGGGTGCTCCGGGAGTATGGGGTACCGGACCCCCTGATAAGGGCTGTTCGGTCCCTGTACGATCGGTGCCAGAGCTTGGTCCGCATTGCCGGCGGTAAGTCGAACCCGTTTCCAGTGAGAGTTGGACTCCGCCAGGGCTGCCCTTTGTCACCGATTCTGTTCATAACTTTTATGGACAGAATTTCTAGGCGCAGCCAGGGCGTTGAGGGGGTCCGGTTTGGTGGACTCAGGATTGGGTCACTGCTTTTTGCAGATGATATTGTCCTGTTTGCTTCATCAGGCTGTGATCTTCAGCTCTCTCTAGATCGGTTTGCAGCCGAGTGTGAAGCGGTAGAAACTAATTAAACATAAACAGAAACCAACAGTATCTGTCTTATTAATTAAATGATGATTTATGGCCGGTTGACAACAAAGGAGATCATAATTGTACAAAAGAATGTCAAGAACAAAGTCACAGTCCTGAAGACCTTGGCCAACTGGCCACCTACCCCTTCTTTGTTTCCTATAATAGAGTTTGTGCTGGCAGTCCATTCTGATGAGAGAATCTTTCCATCTGATGATTCCAATGCTCTTTTATATGAGGCAATTTTTCCATTTGCATTAGAGCAGCCTGACAGTAGAGCAGTGGCACCAAGTGCCTGATACCGAGAAGAGAAACAGAATAGAAAAGGTTTAGTAATGGTTTAAAAATATTGTATTACTTACATGTATGTACAAATCACTAACACACACAACTATTTACCAGCACTAGTCAGGGTATGCTAAACTAAAGTCGTGAGTCTTCAGCCAGTCATTTAAAATGACTGAAGGGACACCTCTTATAGTAGCAAGTAGACCATTCCACAGCTTCAAGGCCCTGTAACTAAAAGCTCAACCTCCCACTGTTATTTTATTAATTCTTGGAATCTTAAGCAGACTAGAATCTTGAGATTTCAATGTGCGCTTTGTTTTCTAAGTAATGATAAGTTCAGATAAGTAAGCAGGGCCTTAGCCATTTAAGGCTTTATATGTTAAGAGAAGGATTATGAAATCAGCCCAAAACTTAAGGGAAGCCAGTGTAAGGAAGGACTTGAGAACTGGAGTTATGTGTTCGTATTTTCTGTTTTGTGTAATAATTACTGCAGCAGAATTTTGAATTAACTGAAAGCTGCATAAAGAAGAATTAGAACAGCCATTGAATAACGTTTTGCATTAGTCAATTCTAAATCAAATAAATGCATAAAATAATTTCTCAGAATCTTGCATATTTAAAGAAATGTGTTAATCATCCAATTTTTTTGGATAATTTTGTAATGTGTCTTTTAAATGACATGCTAGCGTCAAAGATAATTCCAAAAATCATTTGTTGGCTGTATGAAACTAATGGTGATTTCAACTGAGTTTAAGATTGAGAGAATGTTCAACATCATTCATTCAAACAACCAACACTTATGTGTTTTCTGTATTCAGAGACAAGTAGTTCTCCTCCAGCCACTCCTTTAACTCACTGGCACAATTAATTAAGGATACCATTGGAGAAAAGCCATTTGATCTTAAAGAAAGGTATAATTGGGTGTCACTGATCTGCACTGGTATCTGGAAGGTGGCCAGTTCAAATCTCATTACTGCAGAAGGGACCCTACTCCACTGGGCCATTGAGCAAGGCCCTTTACTTGAAAATTGTTCCAGGGGCACTGTACCCTGGCTAACCCTGCGCTCTAACAACAACAACATTTATTTATATAACACATTTTCATACAACAATGTAGCTCAAAGTGCTTTACAAGATGACAACAAAGAAACTTACAAGAAAAGAAAAGCAATTAAGATTAGGAAATATTATTAAAGAATTAAGTAACAACAAAACAAGGTAAGGTCAGATGGCCAGGAGGACAGAAAAAAACAAAACTCCAGTTAGGCTGTAGAAAAAAACCAAAATCTGCAGGGGTCTGCACAGCCCCCACTGGGCATTCTACCTAACATAAATGTTCCTAAATCAAACCTCTCAGTTTTCAGGCTTCACATGATAGGATTTTCTGAAGCTGGCCTCGTGGACAGCTGACATCAATTCCAACATCTCAGGGGGCTGCATGGCGCCTTGATCAGGTGGTGATGTCGCAAATCGCCAAAACAAAAGAACTGGAAAGAAAAAGCAGAGAATAGTGGGGATTAGTACAAAAGGTCCTCCTAAGGTCACGAGAAAAGACAATTTCCGTTCAGGGATTAAGTGTATCAAATCAAATCAAAAATCTACATATGAGTGAAAATTAATGTTATGATTTTTAATGATGGAACTTTACCACCATTATGCTAATTTTGGTACTGAAAGCAAATGGTTGTGTCCCTGGCAACCACCCTTAATTCTCAATATAACATAGATTTATCATTCTTCTTGAAATTACAAGGGTTCATCAAAGCAATACTTGCACAATGAAAATAGCAAGAGTTCCCCACAGTCCTTGATATGATGTGCAGAGTCTGGCAGCACAGGGAAGTATGTGTGTATGCATGCATGCTGGGGGGTAAAGTTATCCATTATTTGTTTTGGTATTGTTCTTGTACTGGTACTGAGGTGCAAAAGCTGGTACCAGTACAAAAGTCAAACTTTTAGCATTGAATTCCTGAGACATTTTTTAATACTAAAGATATCAGGTCCAGAATAAAGAAAAGTGAAAAATTAAAAAGGAAATTGAAAAGAATGGATTATTGTTGTCCACAGAGATATTAATTATGCAATCAAACATTTTTAGTGGACTTTTCTTTGGAATCTCAGCTGTCTCTGCTGGACAATCCAGACCTGTTCAAAATAAGCAAACCTGCTGTAATGTTTCTCTTTGAATTGGTCAATGGTGTAAGAAAAATAGACTTAAGAGTTCAGAAATAAACAGACTCAGGGCACAGATCATAAGGGGTGGAAAAACCCAGCCAAATGGGTTAGCTACTGAACAGTTGGATGGCCCACTAATAAACTTGGCCTAGGGAGGAAAATAACCTAGCACCGGCACTAAAGAGACGTTTATAATAATTGCACCCCTGGAGCAATTGCAGGTTAAAGCCGTTACTCAATGGCCCAATGGAGTATAATCCCTTCTGTCAGTAATATGATTCGAACCAGCAACCTTCTGGACAATGCCAGCTAATCAGTTACCAAAGAAATCAAGATAATCAACTGTAACACTCAGTACTGCCAGTTCAACCCCACCAATGCTTCAATGTGTGATCCTGAGGAAGCAGAAGTAGCTGACACTGGCATCTCTGTAAGTAAATAACCAGTGTCATAGTAAGTAACAGAAACAATGATTCCTTATTAGGGAAAAAAAAAGGCCGCGGCAGACTTCAAAGCGTTAAAGAGAAAGATGCCGCGGCATGTAGGCAGATAGCATTAAGGTGCTGACCATTCACAAATGGCTGTAGGAGCAGACAAGACAGTAAGAAATTAACCATCAGTGGATATCCAATAAGCAAGTTTTACTAGATTGAACAGTTCTTAGCGGTCAGGAAGTAGAGCAGTTAAGAGAGCAATAAACTAAGGGTTCATTAATATGATGCAGTACAACCGGTGTGAGGGAAGATATTTTAAGTAAAGTGGAGCGCAAAGTTAGGAGAGCAGTCAGAGAAAAGTAAACCTCATAGAAGAACAAACAGCCAGGGAGTCAAGGGGGAGAATATTACAGGAGCTTAATAAGGGGCCAGAACATGTAAAATTACTGTAGCAGTTCTTTAATCTAATTTCTTTGGTTTAATTTGTTTTTAGTTTTACCATTTAAGTTAAATCATTAATTTTAATAAAATAAACAAGTTAAAACAGTAAGCTTAACTCAAATTTTAATAATGAGGCCAGTGCAATACAAATCATGTTGGAGTTAGACATTTTAGAGGATGGCTTGGAAGAGCCAGTCTTCTATGAGAGCTACAGCAGCAGGAGATGCTAGCTGATCCAGCACCTCAAGGTCAGGGTCAGTGAACTGGACGAAGAGTTGGCGGGTCTGCATTATAGTAGTGAATTGGCAGACCTGGCCCAGGTGTCCTTTAGACAGATAGTGTGCACCCCTAAGGTGGCGCAGGAGGAGATTCCAGATCAGATGGGTGGGTCACAAGGCGTAAGGTAAAGGGTACACACTGTTCGGGGACATCGACCCCAGAACTGGAAGTGTCAAACCTTTTTCGGGTCCTTGCAGAGCTGGATGGTGTCTCTGAAGATTCTGAGGTGGTAGGCAGGCAGGCATGAGGAGCCCCAACAGGTCACCTCAAAATCAGTTCCCAGAAACAGAGAGGAAGTGATAGTTGGGGATTCAATAATTACAGGGATTGAAGTGCATGTTTGCTCCAGAGACAGAGAGTCTCGCATGGCATGTTGCTTTCCGGGTACACAGGTGTGAGACCTACCTGAAAGGGTTGATAGGCTCTTGGCCAGAGATGGAGTGGATCCAATTGTCATTGTGTATTTTGGAAAACATGACATATGTAAGGGTAGTCTGTCTGTTGTGCAATCTAAATTTAAAGAGTTAGGCGCCAGGCTGAGGAGCAGGTAGCCTTCTCTGAAGTTCTGTCTGTGCCACACACTAGTTCAGGTAAGACTGAGGAGGTCAGAAGGTTTAACATATGGCTCGAATCTTGGTGTAGTGTAGAAGGTATAGATTTATGGGACACTGGGACTCCTTTTGGAACAATGGGACCTGTTCTGCTGCAATGGGTTATACCCGAACCGAGGGGTACCAATGTGTTGGGGTGGTGTATGAGTATGTTAGTCAAGGATTGTTTAAACTAGAGCATGCGGGGAGCAGAGAGTTTAGGGCAGGCCAGGTTTAGAACTCTACATGAAGAAACAAACAATATTGTAAAAATAAAAATGCATAGTAATGTAAAATCTAACCCAATGTTTAAATACAGAAGTAAAATTAGTAACAAGTTAAAAATAGCTTGCCTTGATGCTAGAAGTATTAAAAATAAAAAAGCGAGTTGGAGTTGTATCTAGAGGAGCATAGTTATAATATTATAGTAATAACAGAAACCTGGCTAAGTAACAATGATGGGGATGATGAGTATAACATCTAGGGATACACATTTTTTAGGAAGGAGAGACAGAACAGAAAAGGAGGTGGGGTTATTGTTTGTGTCAAACAGAATTTAAACGCAAGTCCTCTTCAGTTGGATAATGAGCCCCATCTTAACACTAGAATAACCAAGGCCTATGAAAAAACTCGGAATCCCGGCCCACCTTAAATCCGTTCGCACCTCTCCGTCAGCATCTTTTGTGTTGTAAATGTGTCAATCAACACAAGCAGCAAGCAGCCTGCTATCTCATCCCCCCACCGCTTCAGGAAGGGCAAAAAGCTCTCCCAGCTCAAGCCTTGTTTATCTAGGAGTTAGCTACCTGGAGCTGTAGAGGGTAAATAATATATCGTTATTTGGAACACATGCAGTTCATGTGTGTTCCGTGTCTACAAAGACCTATGTACAGTAAGTGTAGGATGACAGGAAATGCAAGAAATGTTGAACACATACCTAAAAGACAAACTTTTAGTACTAACAACAAAATTTTGACATTAAGTGTATAATGTGTGAAGACTGAAGTCCAAATATTAAATAAGCACTTTCACAAAAGGTACAAATATAACAGAACAAGTGCACTTTTATTCAAGACTATAACCGAAGAAAAAGAAATCGGATTAGTGTACTTTGTTGTCACAACTGCTTTGGTAGTACAGTAATCCCTCCTCCATCGCGGGGGTTGCGTTCCAGAGTCACCCGCGAAATAAGAAAATCCGCGAAGTAGAAACCATATGTTTATATGGTTATTTTTATATTGTCATGCTTGGGTCACAGATTTGCGCAGAAACACAGGAGGTTGTAGAGAGACAGGAACGTTATTCAAACACTGCAAACAAACATTTGTCTCTTTTTCAAAAGTTTAAACTGTGCTCCATGACAAGACAGAGATGACAGTTCTGTCTCACAATTAAAAGAATGCAAACATATCTTCCTCTTCAAAGGAGTGTGCGTCAGGAGCACAGACTGTCAGAAAGACAGAGGACAGCAAACAAGTCAATAGGGCTGTTTGGCTTTTAAGTATGCGAAGCACCGCTGGTACAAAGCTGTTGAAGGCGGCAGCTCACACCCCCTCTGTCAGGAGCAGGGAGAGAGAGAGAGAGAGAGATAGAGAAAAACAAACAGTCAAAAATCAATACGTGCCCTTCGAGCTTTTAAGTATGTGAAGCACCGTGCAGCATGTCGCTTCACGAAGCAGCTGCACAGAAGGTAGCAACGTGAAGATAATCTTTCAGCATTTTTAGACGAGCGTCCGTATCGTCTAGGTGTGCGAACAGCCCCACTGCTCAATCCCCCTACGTCAGGATCAGAGAAAGTCAGCGCGAGAGAGAGAGAAAGTAAGTTGGGTAGCTTCTCAGCCATCTGCCAATAGCATCCCTTGTATGAAATCAACTGAGCAAACCAACTGAGGAAGCATGTACCAGAAATTAAAAGACCCATTGTCCGCAGAAATCCGCGAACCAGCAAAAAATCCGCGATATATATTTAAATATGCTTACATATAAAATCCGCGATAGAGTGAAACCGCGAAAGGCGAAGCGCGATATAGCGAGGGATCACTGTACATCAGTAAGAACTGCTGACTCATAATCAACAGGTCGCGGGTTCGAGCCCTCCCGTGTCACAAAATAAATGTTTTGAGTAGTGAACTGCTCTTATTATTACTATTATGCAATAAAAACATACATTTAATTTGAGTCTGTAACAGCCAGTGTAAATGTATGGTACTTGTAACCCTCATCCTAACCCTAAATCCAGACCAGGGCGCGGAGGGTGCCGGAGCTTATCCTAGCTAACATAAGGTGCAAGACAGTAACAAACCTTGGACAGGATGCCAGTCCACTGCAGGGTGAACTAACACACACACAAACCACACACTAGGGCCAATTTGGTGATGCCAATTCACATAACCTGCATGTCTTTGGACAGTGGAAGGAGCACCTGGACGACACCCATGCAGACACAGGGAGAACAAGCAAACTATTAAAATGCACAATATAAAACTGTTTAAATTCCAGATCCCTTCACACCAATGCTCTGGTATGGCCTCTGTCAATGAGCAGAGATAAGACTCATTCAAAGTGGACAAAGATCAATAGCTTTAAATGATTTAAACTGTATTTTTTAAAGTAACAGATAACCTAACAGAATATTTACTTTATTGAATTAAAAATACTTGCATTATTACTACCCTGGGTGTCAGGCAAGTAGCAAACATAGCGGTATGCCACTCTTTTGCAGGCTCAAGCAGAAAGGAGTGTGCTGCATGCAATCCAGTTACAGACACATACTGTATTAAAAAAGCGACAGTTTAGTTTTCAGCCATCTATTTGCTATCGATATGTTGAAACATTGTGATCAGGTGACTCATCTGCCAGTATTCATGCCTCAAATCTTCAGGGGTGTAGGCTGGGAATGTAAAAAGGGAATGGATATTATTTACTTCAGAGCACACAAAGGACTAGATGTATTTATACAACACAAGAAATCTGCCCCGCTTGGCTGTGTTCCTGGTTAGTTTCATGAAGGTTCATATATGGGCTTAAGATTTAATAACAAATGCTGGACAGTCAAATGTTTTCATACAAAAGAAGAAAAAGTAGCACAAAAGAAACATACAGTGTGAGGGACAACACCTGAGGATTGGTTGACTTGGGAACCTCATCTGGCAGGGACACCAATAATATGGAAGGACAGGGGAGAGCAATATTTCAGGTTATTGCATTCCCACCATACACTAAATGGCAGCAGCCCTGGATATCAGTGCCCATTTGGGCACCAGCATGGAATGCTGGGAGTTGTAGTCCAATAGTATAGCCCTGCTGGGGTCCGTGGATCCCGCTAGAGGGTGCTGCAGGGAGATACACTCCGTATTCCATAAGGCCTGGAAGTGCTTCCAACGGGAAAGCCCTGGCACCAGAAGTACTACCAGGTCCTCCATAAAAGGAAAGCATTGCCTTTCCCAGGCGAGTCAGAGCTGGGAGTGGAGACAGGCAACACTCGGCTTGGAGGAGTAGCAGTGCGAAGAGAGAGAGAAAGAAGAAGAAGAGATAACCTGTGAGTTTTTTGTATGAAGGTATTTTGTAATAAACCTCCTTTTATTTGTGCCTGGGACTGTGTTTGTGTGTTCATATTTGGGGTTTGGGTCTCTGTGGTGCCCCTTAGCCTTCACAAGAGTAATGCATCACATTTTATAATAAGTAACTATATAACATATTTAGTTGCTCTTTATTTGTAAGTAATGAGTTATGTAACTAAGTTACTTTTAAAAGTAATGTTCACCAACACTGCTCAGGAGAAGCAAGCTTAATGTTTGTTTTCAGCTTCACGTTTAATGATATTTAATATTCTGTTAGTGGATTATTTTGACATTTTAGCATTCTGCCAAAGCAGAACTCCATGAGGGGACTTGCGCATGTAAATGGTGGTTTTTTCAGAAACCTCCACTTTAACCGTGTTACTCACTTTATCTCGGTTTTGTGTGTAAATGTAATTGCATTTACTGCTCTATCGACCACCCTGTTTTTGGCCATTCTACAGTATTAATGTATACTAGCCGATGCCCGCCGTAGCATACGGCGGTGTAAGAATAGGAATGGAAAACGGTGAGAAAGGAATTCAGAAATCAAGTAGAAATAAATACTTCTTGAAAGACACAGTGTGCATGTAGAATTTCCAGCCAAGTAGGATTACATGTGAAAGTGATAAATAAATCAGGCTTTCTGAATTTACGTACTATGGCCATGGCATCCTGATAGTTTTGTTGCATGTATCTTGGACTTCCTGGAAATGTGGACGGTAATATGATTATTTTGCCTACACGTACGTTGTTATTTTCAGAGTTTGCTTGCAGTGTGTCTGCATTCAAACATTGTATTGGTCCACGCACAGATTTTGTTGATGTAATCTGAGATAGTTGAGACGCGCGCCCTGTGTTTTAACATACGCATCTGCGACGTACTGTTGGAATAGTTTGCCGCTGGAGTGCCAAATGCTAAATGTATTCCTCATTGCTAATCTGTACGCGTAAAATTGGCATTGTGTAAGCCTTATTCGCTTGGCGGTTCTTTTATTGGGAACATGTTGTAAATCTTTGTGACAGCCAATGTCTCCGTAAGGGAATAAAAGACACAGGTGGCTCCCGCAAAGGTGGTAAAGCTACTTTAGTGTTGTGGCAGCACCTCGAGTACTTGTTGGATGTATTACGCTCAGCAGGCCAGTATAGTGCATGACATGGAAGACGACGAACAGGAATCGAGAAATGCCGTGTCTGCTGCGTGTGGGCGGGACCGGTTTTGAAGTGGAAGCAGGATGAACCAGAAGACAAATATATATAAGAGATACAGTAACTTTGTGCTGTGCAGTCTAATAAGAAGGCAGAATCCTTTCAAGTTTGGATTCCTCTGGTGTCTTTCCCATGGGCAGGAGTAACAGTGGATACTGAGGAGGCAAACAATATACATATTGCATTGATAAATAATTGTTTACTGGATGTAAACCTGAAAGATTACTTTCGGTTGAAGTTTTGTGCAAGAGAATGCACAAACAATCCAAAGATTCCATCACGAGTTGAATTTTACTTTTAAACAAATCAGTGAAAAAAAATACACATTTCTTAAAAATCTTGCAATATTTATATCTTTAACTTAAGTATCTTTTACTGTAATATTAACTGTAAATAGCTTAAATGCAATGTGGTGAAACTTAACTATGAAGGCAATGTTATAAATAAATAAAAAGCTGCATTACCTGTGATATTACATGATGAGAATTACAAACAGAAATGGAACTGTGTTTTTAGGTGAGTCATGACAGAATGAGTAAGTAAACAGTGCATTTTCACTTGCTGGTTTGAACTCAGCTCTCCTCCACGACTGGGAGCAGTATGGAAGTATCTCACCAGAACCCACACATCTAATACAGAAGGCGTGGGAGATGTCACTCCTTGGGAGACTGGATGCACTAACAGATGGTGGTTCCTGGGTGATGCAGGTTTCAATTTTCCATGGTCCAGAATTTGGCAGCTCAAGTAACGGCACTGTATGATCAGATTGTTGAAAGGCTGGAAAATTACAACTTGCTGGAAATTTTAGAAAGGCCAAATTACCATGTGACTTTAAAATATTTTCCAATGATGCGTGTTACCTTTTATTAAATATGACAGCAGATGACGCATTCAAAGGAGGAAAACCCAGTGTGGGGCTGAAGCTGCATCATCTGACAAATCATCCATTTCATGTTTTAAGTTTTTATTTAAGACAGTAGCATCATTTGGAAAGGGTTCTCTTAGGAAGAGCTTTATCTGTTCTAATCTCACAGTTTAAAACAATAATATCAAAGTAAAGCTAGAAATATTACAAGTATTAAAAAGAAAAAAAAATTGTAAATTTATAAGTTTAGTGTTTTCAATGCCTGGGTCTTTATTGAACTAACCTGTTTAGCGACTACAATTGATAGCACAAATACAAAATTGTGGTTCCTACACATGGGCTTTGAACTTCAGGATCTGAACCAAGGATTCCGCAGATTAAAGGATATAGGAGGTATCCACTTTTTCTCAATTTGTCATGCCACTGTATAGGATCCATTCGTACTTCCAACCGATGTCAAATATGCTTAATCTAATTTAGCGTCATGAGGAACTGGAGCGTATTACCACAATGGATGTAACACCAGTCTTCTGCTGGTCACACTCACAAACAGGCCCACACTTACTCATATCAAACCAATTTTCGAACATGCACTTCTTCATAATATGTGACGAAAGAACAATTTATATAGATACATGGTTGGCATGCAAACTCTGTAAAGACTGTAATTAAGCTGATAGTCAAAGCCTATGGTCCCCCACTCCCTACACATCTCTCCCTCATTTTTCTTATCTTAGTGCTTTCAATCTTTATTCATCATGTTCTTCCTTCACCAGCCTCAAACAGCTGGAAAAGGTTTTGTGTAAAATGTAGGAAAAGCTTCTGTAGAAGTCAGAATGTGAGACACCTTTCTATATTATTTCTCAGCTCACAACTTGCCTTGGTGAAATAAAAACCTGGATGGAATATAACTCTTTAAAATTAAACTGTAACAAATCCAAAGTCAGACTAATTGGTATTAAAGCTTTGCTTAACAACATGAGCTCATCCTCGCTCACCCTTTGTGATGATTTCATTAGACCGACTTCTGCTGGGAATGTTGGTGTCATTATTGATTCCTCCCTTTATTCTTCTACCCACATTCCTCACATTAAGAAACTTTCTTACTTCTACCTCCGTGACAGATCCTGTGTGCGTTCATTTCTCTCCTTTTCTGATGTTGAGAAACTTGTCCATGCTTTTATTACATCTGCTGTTGACTACTGGAACTCCCTACTGGCAGTTTCCCCTTCCATCCATCCATCCATTATCCAACCCACTATATCCTAACTACAGGGTCTGCTGGAGCCAATCCCAGCCAACACAGGGCGCAAGGCAGGAAACAAACCCCGGGCAGGGTGCCAGCCCACCGCAGGGCGCACGCACTAGGGAAAATTTAGAATCGCCAATGCACCTAACTTGCATGTCTTTGGACTGTGGGAGGAAATCCACGAAGAGAACATGCAAACTCCACGCAGGGAGGACCTGGGAACTAAACCCCGGGTCTCCTAATTGAGAGGCAGCAGCGCTACCCACTGCGCCACCGTGCCGCCCTCTATAAGATTTTATTAACAACCTACAAAGCTTTCAATGGCCTTGTACCAAACTACATCAGTCATCTCCTACATCTCTCTTCTCCTGTCCTCCCACCAAGTTCCACCGAATTCTGGCAATCTCATTGTGCCCCAAACAAACCTGCACTCCATGGGTAACAGAGCCTTCAGCTCCGTAATGCCCAGACTTTGAAACAACTTCCCAAAATTAATGAAATCAGCTAACTGAATTCATTTTTTCAAAAAACAACTTAAAACTTAATTGTTCAGGAAGGCATTGAACTTATCCTGACATTCTGATCCTTCTTTCAGTTTAGCTTCTCTGTCTAGATGCCCAGGAAGATTTGTGTTTGTACCACAAATTATGTTTCTTGTTAAGGGTTTTCTTGTATTTTTGTATTTTATTCTGGTTTATTGCCTCTTATTTTGTGTCAGTGCTTTGCGTATCCTGTATTTATCTTGATTTAGTGTTTCATGAGGACATTATTTGTTGTATATGCCCTGTTGTTCATTCTTAATTTCTGTAAGACACTTTAGGTAAGGGAAAGGCATTTTATAAATAAAATGTATTATTATTATTTTATTATTCCATGATTGCTACAGTCAGATCTACAGCTCATTACATGTTCAACATCTTATCCAAACAGTTGAACTCATCAGGGCCACATATATCATTTTGCATTGTGGACATCATTCTGTTTGATATGTGTTTAGATAGCAAAGGGACATGGACTCCTCAAGTGTTTACAAGGAAAAACGTGCTTATTCCTAGTGTGGTAGAAAATAGGACTTTATAGAGACTTGACTTCATTTATTTTGGAGGAATTAAGATAGGACTGGCAACTTTGTTGAGATGAATGGCTTGTTGTCGTTTTTCCTTGTCAGAATGCTAAATAACCTATTTTTTTTTTTTTTTGTTCAGAACAATTTATTGAAAAGGATGAAGGTCCATATTACACACACCTTGGATCAGGACCAAGTGTTGCAGCTGTGAGAAAAATCATGGAAGAAAGGTAAGATCCTAGATTGTCTTACATTGTTATGTTTTAGTTTGTTTTACAAGAAAAAAATCATTTGGGCAAGAAGAAGATATTACACCATGACTGGCCGAATATGTGTGAGCTTTGATTAATTGTGTTGCTTTAAATGTGTAATTTAATCCAGCCCATTTAAAGTGTGTTTCACTTTTTACTTGCACACCAGATGTGTCATTGCTATTCTGCTCAATTCTGTA
Organism: Erpetoichthys calabaricus; assembly: GCF_900747795.2. Lineage (NCBI taxonomy): Eukaryota > Metazoa > Chordata > Cladistia > Polypteriformes > Polypteridae > Erpetoichthys > Erpetoichthys calabaricus. Next base: position 319,891,601 of record NC_041395.2, read on the forward strand.
ACACATTGCTACAACAGGAACCAATACTAACTTTATAGCAGGGTAACTTGGTTATTTTAATTAGTCAAGCCATTTGAAAGAATTATGACAAACCAGGGGCCAAGCGCCTCCAGCGTCACCAAATTAGTCTTCGTTTACTATTAATTCTGATTTTTCGGTAACCAAACCTCTGCCTGAAATGTTGCTGCCATCTCCCGTAAACATGTCTCTTTTCTTTACCTGAGTTGATTCTTCATTAAAAAAGTTCAGGCTGCCTACTGTTCTGTTCATAACAAATACAAATCCAATGTAAGATGAAATATCACATTGTAAAATAACAAACAAAACACACATGAATGACTTTCCTGGAACAGCAACCTTGATGAGGCACCAGGAATAACACAAACCCTACAACGTCAATTGTTAACTAAACTATACTAGATAAGGTAAGCCTTGTAACTCATATTTTGATTGTTATCATTTCACTTGCAATGTTTTACCATGCACACATACTGTATGTAGCCAGTACACGCTTGAATTTAAAATTATTAAGTTGTGGCCTGCAGGGGGCACTCCAGCTCCCCAAACTCGACACAAGCAGACACAGATGCAAATTCAGCATAACACACAGGCTTTTATTCAGCCATGGGAAACTTTTCCTTAAGCATTTCCCATAATTCAGCCACAGTACAACAAAGCACCAGTGATAAAGGATCTGTGCTGGTATCCCGAAGGTTGCCGGTTCAAATCCCCATCACTGCCAAAAGAGAGGAGTATAATAAAATAAAAAAATAAAAAATCACAAGAAATCAGTACACAGCACTTTGTCTTCCTCTCTGTCCGTCTCTTTTTCCCTCCTCCACTCCTCCTCCAGCAAGCTTCGTCCCTCTTCCTCCCAACTCTGGCTACTGGGGCAGTGGCAGCTAACTCCTTTTATATAATCCCCAGGAGTATTTTGAGTGTTCCATTGGAAGCACTTCCAGGTAAGGTGGGAGCTTGATGACGCAGGGCTCAAGATCCCTGCAGCACCCCCTGGTGGCAACCCTGGGACCCAACAGGGCTGAGCCACCAAACTCCAACTCCCAGTATGCCCTGTGGGAATTCATGGTGCTGCCACCTAGCCATCTGTTGAGATAATGCCTTGAGCACACACTCTCCCCTGGTCCTCCCAAGTTTAAAGGCGTCCCGGCTGGGTAAGGGCATTGCCCACCACAAAGTGCACACAAAATTGTTAAGAGTTCTTTTACAAAAATGAATGTTTATTGCTCCTCAAAGCCAATCCTACTCTAACTACATTTTAATGCTCTTAGTTTGGTATGCATTTTATTATTATTACTAGCCACGGTACCTGTCAAAGAGAGGCAATGGAATAATTTAAAAATTAAAAATTATTATTATCAATCTTTAATTTAATATTATTTATTGTATCAGTATACTGCTGCTGGATAATGTGAATTTCCCATTGGGATTAATAATCTATCTATCTATCTATCTATCTATCTATCTATCTATCTATCTATCTATCTATCTATCTATCTATCTATCTATCTATCTATCTATCTATCTATTATATAGTGCCTTATCTATCTATCTATCTAAAACTATTTGCTATGTCTTGCCCTATGTGTATCTCCAGTGCCTTTCGTCTGTTTTTAAGTGTGTGAACGTCTCTTCACTGGCGGTCCCTCTGTCAAGTGCATTCTCATAAAGCCTGCTTCTCAGACTGTGTCATTATGTTTGAGGTACCGTTCTCACCTCCTGTCCAGTTTTATACTTTCCATCTTTGAGCCTTTACTAGTCTTCGTGCATCTCACATTTGAACTTCCTTTTTCATCGCGTCAATCACACCAAAGCCTGACAACTCAGATTGCTCAGATGGACTGGACTGGACACACAGACCTTAGTGTTTTATTATATAGTAGATTGCTTTATTAACAATTTTGTCTTGCAAGTGATGAGCAAGGCATATTTCTTCCAGGCATACTGTATGTATATGTGTACGCCTGGTGTCTAGTTATTAGGGTTGGTGGATGGGATCATAGTACATGTCTCTGCAAGTCTGCTTTGCCAACAAACCACTTTAAAACAGTCATATGCAAATGTCAGACTCACATACAAAATAACCTTTGAGAACTTATTTTTATCCTCCAATTCAATAATTTTCTAAGCATTACTTTTCAAGAACCGGGTTGCTGTGAGTCTAGTGTATTCTAACAGAAACCAGTCATAAAGCTTCATTACAGGGTATACTCACATTCACTCTCACTCATAATGGGCCGATTCAGATTTTCCAGTTAATCTGACTACAAGTGTTTGGGATGTTGGAAAAAATAAAATGACCAGTGAAAACCCCCACAGACATGGAACAACATTTCAGCTGCATAAAGAGGGTACCAAGGTTTGTAAATCCTGAAAAATAATTGTGTTTCTGTTTGCTTAGATGACTATTGGTTAAATATAACGAACTGAATATTTTTAAGAACTACATACCAGTAAATGTTTATTAGTGGATTGTGAATTGGAAATGCAAGGCTTTTTGTTGCTCAGTTGTTTGTTTTTTATTCTACTCCCTTTAATCATTAAATGAATGTGAATCTACATTGATAGACTAGCTGTCCACAGCCTTCCCAAAAAGGTACGTAGTTCCGTAAGAACGTAAGGGTACTCAGTCTTTCCACAGGATCTCCATTAACCTCGTCAGAGTTAGACCTGAGCGTTACTCGGACTGCAAAAACCGTGCTAAAAGTGTTAGTCCCAAGTGTCACTTGGGCAACTGTACAGATGCGTCGTGCGTAAGTGTTAGAACCGAGAATCACTCTGGCTGTAAAAGTGCTGTCAGCGCTGCCATTCTTTGGAGAAATGATTATGTCTGAGTGCAGGTCTTTTGGTAATTATGAAATATCTGCACTTTACCAACATTGAAGACTTTAATGAGAATACCCATCGAGGGCCCAAAATTAAGAAAATTTGGGAGATATACCAGGTGATTGTAGTAAAATTTCAGAGCTTTTACATTTTGAACCGTGATATCAGCATCGATGAAAGTCTCAAGGCTTATAAGGGCACATTGTCATGGATACAGTACATCACATCAAAAAGAGCAAGAGTTGGCATAAAGCTTTATGAGCTTTGTGAATCTAAAATGAGATACATTTGGAATTCAGATCTGTACATAGGGAAAGGGACCATGTTTGATCCGAAATAAAATCAGTACAGCGTTACTATGTTATTGGTGCAGACTTTGATAGATGTTCTGCTGGATCAAGGTTACTGTGTAACCATGGACAATTTTTATACTTCGCCAGAGCTATTAGACATATTGCTGCAAAGAAAGATTGACGTATATGGAACAGTGCATCCTAACCATCGTGGCATGCTTGAAGACTTTGGCAGAGCTAAATCACAGCAAGGTGCACTAGTAGCTTAGCAAAAGGGTAAAGTGCTCTCCCTGAAATGGAAAGACGAGGAAGATATTTGTCTTCTTAGCACTGTAAATAATGCAGCTATGGTCACTGTACAGGCAAAAGGCAACAAGCAGGTTAAGAAGCCATTTGGGTTGTGGTCGACTACAATAGCACGATGGATGGCGTAAATTGTGTGGGTCAAGAATTGACTTTCTATCCCGTTATGCGGAGGCAACAAAAGAAATACTATAAAAAGATATTTCATCATCTGGTGGAACAGTGCATTTGGAATGCATTCATGTTATACAAATAAAACGCTGGTAAAACTGTATCTCATGCAAACTTTACATGCCTGCTTGTAGAACAAATCATTGTTGTACATCCACCGTCCACACTACGGCTAGAGACACAGTTGAGCCATCACATCACGGATCAATCCAGAGAGTCGTATTGGTAGACATTTTATTGATTAATACCTCCAACAGAAAAAAAACCCAGAATCTGACTTGTAAATGTGCAGTGTGCTGTTCAAAAACTGACAAATCTGGAAAGAAAATCAAAAAGAAACACGCTGTGACGTTGGATTGTGTCTTTCACTGTGCTTTAAGATTTACCACACAGAGGACTCATTTTGAGATTATATACTGTTTTGGCATCATTAACAGTATTATTATTGCTGTTATTATTATTTTTGCTATTAGTGTTAATTTCAATTTCATATTATTATTTTTATTCATCATTATAGTTATTGTTTGTATCATTATTATACTTTTAAGATTTAGTAAAAATGTAATTTTTCATGCCATACTTTTTACATGTTTTTTTGGAATAAAATGCAACGCTAACGCTAATGTTTGAGTAGTGAGAAAAGCAGTATATAAATGTAAAGAATTATTATTATTAATGTCAATAGGCATATGACCCCTTCAAGTCTCCTGAAGTTCACCCTATTGGCTGCCTCACTGATGTTTGTGTTCTGGTTACTTAGAGAATCCTTCTTATCATAGCACAATGGCAATGTAAATTTTAATGCTTTAGTCTTTTGTTTCTGTTTTTAGGTTTTGTTTAGATTTTGTTATTGCTCAGGTGGACGCTGATGACGTCATTAAGTATCGCCATTTTGAAATGGTCTGCGGTGACACTATGCATCACAAAGTGAGCCTGACATATGCATGTGATGTTGTGCTTTTTCTGTGTGCTCAAAAAGTGTCTACACTTGGTTTCTTACAAATGAAAAGTGCTTTCTTCTGGGTTTTGGTTTTGATTTTTGTTTATACCTGATTTGAAGACCATACTTTATCACCATTTGGTTGAATGTTTCTTCAGTGGCTGTTGCCATTTTCTGAACTACTTTAATATGTGATGCCAGGTATGCCCACTGCTTGCACTATGGATGGTTCGACAGCGACACAGTGTGTTACAAAAATGCAATGATGACACACGCAAAAAGTTATGCCCAGACTTTGCATTAAAACAAAGAAGGGACTCTTATTAAAGAAGAGCACTTTGAAAAAAGAAATATTTACAGGTTGAGAACTTCATGGAGGCCTAAATCTTTGTGAAATGATCTTTAGCGTGTATCCTGACTGCTATTCTGATTTTCACCTTACAAATGACTACAGTTTCACTGTTGCCATTATCTCTTCCAAGTCTGTTTGGACGTGTGCTGTAAGTCCTTATTCCACATAGACAATACTGTATTAGTCTGTTTATTGCTTAGAGATTTCAGCTATTGACAAACAAAGTCACTGCTTTCTTTCTGTCTCTCTGCTCTGAAATGTATCACTACTGCTCTTATAAAACAAAAATAGCTACTGTATTTGGAAAAACAACCAATAAATATTTCTTCAAAGGGTATAAAAATGTCAGCATTATAGCAGTGCAAAAAACTATTCAATATGAGGAGATTAAACCTCGTATTTATTATCATGGGAAAATGTGCTGGAGCAACCATGGGCAACCTGATTGATTAAATGTCTATTTTAGAGGACTTTGTCTGTCATTTTCAAGTTACTGGAGAATTTCAGTAACATTATTACACTATCCATTAACCTGTGGAAGCACAGAGCGAAATGAAGGATCTGTCACTGAACATTCACAGTCAGTGAGAAAAAGAAAAAAAAACAAAAAAAGAAATCTCTAGATGCTTCCCGAATGCCATGAAATTGTTTAGATCTATGTAAGCCGTGACTAGGCTGAACATGAAGTCCAGTGCTAAACAGAGGCGTCATCATAATTGTGGTCTTTATGCCTTTTTTAGCCTGCTCTGCTTACACATTAGGTGACCACTGCTGCCAGCTCACATCTCTGTGAAGGTGAGTCACTGTATTCAGACTCTCTTGTATATCAGTTAGGCTGAGTAATCTGCCTGGACGGGTTTTTTTTTTTCATTACTCATTCAACACAAATATGTGAATGATGCAGTAGTTAATCCTCTTTGAGTCTGTCAGTGTCCACATTATCTTACTGTGTAGTTACTTCATCTGAGAAGTAACAGGCAGCAGGGTATTGGTTGTGCCAATTATCATGTTATGTGGCCAAATGCCATGTGATCTCACAGTTTAGAAAGTGCCGTTAACTTAGCCCGGCCCTGTCGGTGCCCTGGTGGTTGGTGTTGCTTGTATTAACTCAGATTACATATTTTAATAAGATTTCCAGGAATTTTATGTCTCCAATTAATTACGGCCTACTCTAAAGTTGAGCTAGTTTTATAGCGTTAAAGTACATGTTGTTCTGGTACAAGTAGTGCAATAGCAATTTGTCTGGAAATTCTTTGCCACAGAGTTCACTATGAAAGTTGCTATATAAAATTGAAGGTAACAAACTGAATTTTAAAAACTGTTAAATAGTTTATGGTGGACAACACAATGCAGTGATCATTCTTTTTAACAATAACAGGTGACAAATCAGTGAAACAACCAGAATAAAGAAATGGCACATCACAAAAGTAAACATCCATCCATCCATTTTCCCACCCGCTGAATCCGAACACAGGGGTCTGCTGGAGCCAATCCCAGCCAACACAGGGCGCGAGGCAGGGAACCAAACCCGGGCAGGGCGCCAACCCACCGCAGGACACACACACACACCCACACCAAGCACACACTAGGGCCAGTTTAGAATCGCCGATCGACCTAACCTGCATGTCTTTGGACTATGGGAGGAAACTGGAGGAATCCCACGCAGACACGGGGAGAACATTCAAATTCCACGCAGGGAGGACCCGGGAAGCGAACCCGGGTCTCCTTACTGCGAGGCAGCAGCGCTACCACTGCGCCACCGTGCTGCCCAAAAGTAAACATTAGGGTATAAAATTAAATAGAGAACAAACAATACAACAAAATAAAGCATTTAACAGCCATTCTGAGCATCCCTAAACAACGTTAGGAGTCTGTCTAGTGTGGAACATAGGGGGTGTCACTGTGCCGCAAACCCTGGACACAAATGACACAAACACAATCATGGGTTCAAATATAATGATTTTATTCAATCCAGTTCCTTTACAGGCCCTTCTAGAATCTTCCACACAACACAGTACACCATAACAATAAAGATCATCCTCCTTCTCTGTCCTACTCCTCTTCCTCCAAGCAAGTGTTGTCCACTGCCTCCCGACTCCAACTCCCACAAGCCAGACCCTGGAAGTACTTTCAGTGTTTGGACAAAGTCCTGAGAAGGTACTTCAGGGTCAGGTGGAATTGTCATAAAGTAGGGGTGGTCTATCCTTGCAGCTCCCCCTGGTGGCATCCACGACAACCAGTAGGGCTGTCCCACGGGACTACAGTTCACAGCCTGTCCTATGGTCTGGAAAACAGGAGCAGCAACACATGGATGCTGCCCTCTTGCATGATGAGGGAGTATATACTCCATACAGACTAGTTCCCCTAATCCTTGAAATTATTCTGGCCTCCCTTCCAGCTAAGGGATCAATTTCCAACCTGGCCCGGGACACCAGTCCATCATTGTTCTTCACTTCATCCTCCCTCCTTGGCAAGGGGCCACCTTTCTTCCTATACAGGATGCTAGACAATTCTATATGACACTTACACTATATATATATATATATATATATATATATATATATATATACATGTATGATACAGTACCTGCCAAATAATACTAAGAGTACAAGAAAAGTGTTTTGTCCTAATTGGGTCTCATCAGGTGTATACACCTTTGCTTTCCCATGCAAATCCCCGAACCTTACAATCCCGAACCTCAGACATCAGCTGCGCCATGGCAGCAGGTTCGCTTACTTGACAGGGTGAAGATCAGAGTATTACATTCATAGGTCTGAATCACATACTGGATGGTTATCTACCAGGAAACACTTGTGGTTGGTCAGCCAGTTGGCCAACATCCGCCACATCCTCCCAGTTGCAAGAAGCAGCTCAAACATATGTGATACAGTATCTGCCAAATAATACAAATAGTACACAACATGTGTTTTGCCCCATTAGGGCTCATCAGGTGAACGTGCCTTTGCGTCTCCTTATGGGGATCAAACTTCAGACATCAGCACCTGAGGTGAAGCCTCTGACACTGCGCCATGGCAGCTGGTTTGCTTATCTGATATGGTGAAGACTTGAGTACAGTATTACCTTCCTAGTTCTGATTTGTAATCTGATTATTTAGGTGGTTACCTACCAGGCAACGCTTGTGATTGGTCGGCCATTTGGCAAACATCTGCCACATTCTCTCATTTGCGAGCAGCAGATCATAGATATGTGATACAGCCAAATAATACAAAGAGTACATGACACGTGTTTCACCCTAATTGGAGCTCATCAGGTGTTTGCTTTGCCTTACAAAACACGTGCAGTGCAATGTACTGTATGTATATATATATATATACTGTATATACAGTGGAACCTCATTTCACGAACGTCTCGGTACACGTACAAATTGGTTTACGACCAAAAAGTTTGCCAAACTTTTGCCTCAGTTCACGACCACACACTTGGTATACGAACAAGCCAGTTTCCCTTTCGGTTTGTACATGTTCAGTCTCTCCCTGTGCATTTCCTGTGCAGCGAGCAAGAGAGAGAGAGTGAGTGAGCGCACGACACACACACACACACACAGAGGCAGCACGAGAGAGAGAGCTGGACGCATAAGGTAGGAAGGCAGTTATAGAATGCACTGGGCTTGATTTTGTTTTCACTTCTGTTTACAGCGATCGGTTCGTAGCCTGCATTGTTGCAATGTTACTTTTCTTGGTGGTTTATTAAATTACGGATTTTTTCAAATGTTCATTTTTTTTCCCTGTGCTTAAAACTCATTAAAAAAAAAGTGTTTTTAGCCAGCGGTTGGTAGCGCTATAGCGCAAACTATTGCAGTGTTAGTTTTCTCTGTTGTTCAAGGTTTTCTCAGTGTTATTCAATGTTTTTACATTTAGTTTACTATTACGCTGTGCATTCCATGGTTTGATTAACTATATTTGTGCTTAAAAACTTAAAAAAAATATATATTTACATACAGTTCGTATGGTCTGGAACGGATTAATTGTATTTACATACAATCCTATGGGGGAAATTGCTTCGGTTCACGACCAAATCGGTTTACAACCAGAGTTTTGGAACGGATTATGGTCGTGAACCGAGGTTCCACTGTATATATAATGTGTATATAAAATACGGAACCTTTTGCAGAGTGATTTCAGAACGTTTATTTAAAAGAAATCCACAACAGGGGCCAGCTTTCCAAATTCCTCACACTTCTCTCATTCATGTCTGATGTCCTCTTATAAAATTCCAACAGTGGCCTTTACCTCCCATTCTAAATTCAAGAAGTGACCTTATATCCCAAACCTTCACTAAGGTCACCATGGTGTCAGCAGGGTACAGTATTTTCAAGTGGCACCTGCCTTCACTACAACCCCAAGTTGTGGTGTTCACATTATGAGTACCAAAATATTAGGACCTGCTAAGATTCGATTTAACTTCAAAGATTATACAGTATATATAGTGCATTAACAAGATCAAGAAAATTATGCCAAACCAGTACTTCCTCCACAAGAAAAAAGATGGGGGTACTCACATGAACGTTTTAATGAACAGCATTTTACAGGAAGCTCCACACTTTCAACATATCTTCCAATGCTCCTGTTGCATCTCTTGATTGCTGCTTGCTAATAGTATCTACTGCAGAGTGATGTCCTCACAGCAGCCATAGGTCTACATATCTATCTGGGTTGAACTTAAGAAATAGAGGTCCTATAATTTTCAGGAACATCACTGTACCAGGTGTATGTATTAACAAAGATGATCTCAATTCGGTGACTACCAGATTAATTGGAGAAAATCCTCTTTCACATTCACTTGATGATATAGCAATGGTGTTTAAGGTGTGTGTTAACCTAACATTTTATCCTTTGTGTAAAGACGTTCATTTCTCTGGAAGAAATCATTTTTCTGAGCTGCTGTCCAGCATTCAGGCCCATCATTACCAGAATTGTGTTCCACTTTATCTACATTACCAGTACTGGCAATGTTGGTTTTGCTTTCTTGATTTTTTGCAGGAGCAGAAGATAGATAGATAGATAGATAGATAGATAGATAGATAGATAGATAGATAGATAGATAGATAGATAGACAGACAGACAGACAGACAGACAGACAGACAGACAGACAGACAGACAGACAGACAGACAGACAGACAGACAGACAGACAGACAGACAGATAGATAGATAGATAGATAGATAGATAGATAGATAGATAGATAGATACTAAGATGATTCTGCATCTTCACATCTTCTCTTGTGGCTAACCGGCACGAAATAATTACTCATTTTATTCATCTCAGAAAATCAGTAGATCACTTTGTGATTAAAAACAATTCACATGGCACGTGCACTAAGCTGGTAGCTGCTATGAAGCTGAAAAGAAAGTGAATATATTTTGGTGGAAATTAACCAAAAGTGCCAACATAAAGAAAAGAAAACGGAAATGACATTTAGAGTATTTCCTTTTGACCATTGATTGCAATTGATTTATATCAGGGGTCGGAAGACTAAATTGGTAGCTGGCTGAATTTTCAATAATGACTCATACAGCAGGCTGCATAATGTCTAGGCATGCCTATGAACTCACGTTCTTAGGCATGCCTAGATATGTTTGTCATTAACACGTGTGTTAATGACAAGTATTAGCTTTAAAAATACTTGTAACAAGAAATGGCTTAATTACAAAACTCTGAGCACTATTCTTAACTTTTAATACAAACACTGGTAAAAGAGTATAAGAAAAGGCATTTCGCTTAACACTGCGGTGGGTTGGCACCCTGCCCGGGATTGGTTCCTGCTTTGTGCTCTGTGTTGGCTGGGATTGGCTCCAGCAGACCCCTGTGACCCTGTGTTCAGATTCAGCGGGTTGGAAAATGGATGGATGGATTTTGCTTAACATTGTTCTGGTCATAAATGTGAGACTGTTCGCATCTACGCAGATTGTTAATATTGTAATCACCTACCTCCACAAAGCAGGGTGCCTCATGTGTAGCTGGAAAGAGATTTGCAACAGTGCTAATTTTGGCAATATATTTTGATTTAGTTTTAGTCTTCTGACTAAATTGTGTATTATTTTTAGTCACATTTTAGTCATTTAATTATTATTAGCTTTACTCTAGTTTTAGTTGACTAAAAGTAAAAGTAAATTAGTCAAACAGTAAAAATCAGATGGATATCTTATTTCACATATGAATATGCACAGAATATACTGTACCTCTAAACTATTATACTAACATGCACACTAATGAGCCAAGCCACAAGTAGTGATTATTGAACATAAAATGAAAGGTGTAGAAAGGATTTACTCCAAAAGATCTTGGTGAGATAATGGCAGCTCTGTTTAAGTACCACGGCACCCTATTGGCTCTAGGGGTTGGACAGAAAACCAATAAATTTGCTTGCTCACCCTCTCTACCTCACCAAAATGATGAAAGACCATCACACACCATGAACTGAAAGGGACAACACGGAGAGCACAGCTCGGCAGCCATATTGAGACAGGCATGCAGCCTGTTCTGAAGAAAGCTGACCACAAAATGAGGACTTAACTAGAGACACTTTAAGTAACTAACAAGTCTGTGTGCCGTCTGAAACTACACATCACTATTTATCAGGTTGTATGGTTAGGAGTACTGCACCCACCACATGACAAACCAACTCACGATTCCAGATTAGGACACGAGTGCAGCCATGCAGCGGGAGACACCTCAGCACCACACTAGTTCAGATGGAATGGAACCAGTGTGAGGTTTTTTATGGTGGCTGGAGTGCCAATTCTGCCACCAACCCCCAGGTTGCAGGGCCTACATGCAGGGCTGGATGCAGATTAACGTCATACCGAGAACAGAGCAATTGCAGGTTAAGGGCCTTGCTCAAGGACCCAATGAAGTAGAGTCACTTTTGGTATTTAAGGGATTCGAACCGGCAACCTTCTGATTGCCAGTGCAAATCCCTAGCCTCACAGCCACCACTCCGCCTCGGGTTGTATGGTTGCTAATATTCAAATGTACTTTGCATATTGTTATTATTTATGAATATTATCAATAATACATTGTTTAAATTGTAACTCAACTCCTACTTGTCTTTTACTACAAAGTTTTTAAAATTGCAACACTGCATTGAAGCTCGTTATTTGTTGACGAACCACGTCATGTGTAATAGAGATGAGCAAAGACCTTCGAATTACTCACTGTCCAGTTGTCTCTTTGTAACGGTTTCGTTTTTAGTTTTCGTCAACAATGATTTTAAAAGTATTTGTCTTAGTTTTCGTCATTAATGGTCATTTTCATCACAGAAAAAATGTCGTTGACGAGTATTTTTCGTCTAGTTTTTATCAACAAAATTAACACTGGTGTACAAGTAAGGGCGGGGTGAGCACAGAGTTCCACTCTGCCTGTGCTCGATGTCAAAGCAGTAATGGGGAGGCCGAGATGAAGGGATTGGGAATAAAAAGAGGTGCGCCAAACAAAACGAGCGCCCTTTTACTTTAAGCAGCACCAGTTGTCCAAGTGCTGGGGGCTTGGCTGCGTGTGTGCGGGACAGTGAACTTGTCAACTGCTATGCTTGCACTCGCCAACTGCAGCAGCATCTTGCTTAGAGAACCTAACGAGGGCCTGATCTATATCAACGATGGTAGATGTTTGGAAAACGGGAGTGAACCAATAGTACTGTAGCTCAGAGAACAGTTCACTGTCTAGAACAACAAAAAATAGGATTATAGCAGCAAAAAAAAAAAAAGTACGTCTTTGAACTTGAACTATTTACAATTGCCTATAACTCTCATTGTTCTGGCCCTGTGAGATGCCGTTAATCAATACCGAAAACAAACACAGACTCCTTAAAGCAACAATACTTTCCGTCTCGAATCCTCTCCATTGAGATCACCCCACCAAAAAAAGACCTTGCCTCCGATCCGGGTCCCACTCTCTTTCAGCGTCAATCAAGGCAAACAGTCACTTCCAAAAGGCCTTCAACCTGGCCGGGACGTTAAAGTGCCATCCTAAAGGAAAGAAATCAGAAATGCCAATGTAACAAATTAATTCGTGGAAAAGTGACATCTAATGCCATATTTATTAATAATTTTATTTATTATTACTATTGTACAACAATAAAAGTACTGGTAACATCAGACAAAAAGGTACTGTGCCAAACCAAATTGTTATTCTGTACACATAAGTGGAGTAATATATACTGTAAATGCAAACCATACAATATAATTTACCTAGAACTTTCAAAAAGCCATAGATATGGTTCAACATCAAACATTAATTCTGAAAGTACAGGCACCAAAGTTAATTTAAGAATCTGGATTCCATTCCCACAATCCAGTCAGAGACAGAGATTATTTCTTCATTTCGTCATTGACTGAGCAATGTTCACATACAAACAATAATACATTTTTAAAGTTATGTGGTAGACTGCTTTTCTATTATAGTACTGTTTTAGTTTAAATAAATAAAAATGTAACTGGCTTGGTAAATAAACACTGTCACTAGCCTCATTAAAATATAAACAGGTGGATGACTGTGTAGAAACAGAATCCTCTGGTGTGATGTGCATGTTGAATTGCAGGAAAGATATAAGATATTCTAATACAATAATCAGCAATGAGCTGTTTGCTTAATTTGCACAGCAACAACAACAACATTTATTTCTGTAGCACATTTTCATACAAATAATGTAGCTCAAAGTGCTTTACATGATGAAGAAAGAGAAAAAAAAAGACAAAATAAGAATTAAAATAAGAGAACACTAATTAACATAGAATAAAAGTAAGGTCCGATGGCCAGGGAGGACAGAAAAATAAAAAAAAATTCCAGACGGCTGGAGAAAAAATAAAATCTGCAGGGATTCCAGGCCATGAGACCACCCAGCTCCCTCTAGGCATTTTACCTAACAGAAATGACCTCAATTAGTCCTCATTGTATTCAGGGTTCTCATGGAAGGACTTGATGATGATGGTCATGTGGACTTCTGGTCTTTAATTAATAAAGTATCTATCTATCTATCTATCTATCTATCTATCTATCTATCTATCTATCTATCTATCTATCTATCTATCTATCTATCTATCTATCTATCTATCTATCTATCTATCTTTAATCCATCAATGTAAGGACATCACGGTGCTTTGATTAGGTGGTGGTGGTGCAGATCGCCACCACAGAAAAACGGAAAAAGAACAGAAGAGAAAGTAGAGTTTTGTGCAGTATTAGAAAGATGTATGTGATCTAGATTTATAACAGCATAACCTGTCAAGTAAGTCTCATACAATTTATTCAAACATCCAAATAAAACTTCCTCTTTACCAGTATGAGTACTTATAAAGGTGTTAGAAAAAAGCCGTCTAAAAAAGAGAACAGGCAAGATGACTGTAAGCACAAATCTTCAAAGCGAAAAAGAGATCAAGTATTCGACATAAGGCAGGAATCAATTGTTGATGGCATGCCAGTCCATCGCAAGGCACTCATTCACACTTCAGAGCCACCAGTTAGTCTGACAGGAACATGTTAGACAGTGGGAGGAAAGCAAGTTATGTTTTGAAATGTCTCACTGTTACCAACATTGAACAAAATAATACTGGTTTATTTTTAATGGGTAAAAGCCAAAAATAGCTGTGAAAAATTACAAGGCAGATTGTATTTTCTATGTCAAGTGTTTCATATTTGAGCCATTGGTTTATAAGTAAATAGGCCTACTGAAACAGCTGATCTGGCCTGTTGTGTGCCTTACTGTGACTTCAAAGGAATTACAGAGTTGCTAAACAGGCCCGGCTCCAGGAGGTTATTTAGCTGACCTAAACCCACCCATTACTGTTACTGTTTTTTGGAACTTTATCATACCATGCCCCACCTAGTATTTCTCACACCCATTTTACCATATCAGTCTGAAGCTGGGGCAGGTGCTGCATCAACATGCATCTACAAAATGAAACAAAAAACTGGTAAAGGTTAGCTTATATCTGAAAAAAACAAAACAAAACAAAAAGTAGGCAAGAAACACAACCTCTGACTGGTGAAACACTAACCTTCTTTTACATTTTTCAGCATTGAAATAATTTTTGTCTATATTTTCCTTACTGTAGTGTTATGCACCTTTGCTTAGCTCTGCACACTTTGCAATTCTGCTTTTATCGTCCCTAGTTTTATGGCCATTCCAGAGCTTCTGTCATACTTGAGAAATATGAGTATAGACCAGAATACCTGATAGATAGATAGATAGATAGATAGATAGATAGATAGATAGATAGATAGATAGATAGATAGATAGATAGATAGATAGATAGATAGATAGATAGATAAGGCACTATTGTAATAGATAGATATAGTAAGAGGTTGGGAGCATGTGCTGATGATGACCCACCTGGATTGGGACCCAAGTGCAGCGAGTGACACTTCAGCACCACATTAAAACAGTGTGAGTTTTTTTTACAGTGGCAGGAGTACCAGTCCTGAAACCAGCCCTCAAGTTTTCCCTGTAAGTTGGAGAACCTGCTTGCAGAGCTGGATGCAGATTAATGTCATACCTGGGACAAAGTAATTGCATGTTGCGGGTCTTGCTCAAGGGCCCAATGGAGTAGAATCACTATTGGCATTTACAGGATTTGAACCAGGAACCTTCAGATTGCTGGCTCAGATCCCTAGCCACAGATAGATAGATAGATAGATAGATAGATAGAGAGAGAGAGAGAGAGAGAGAGAGAGAGAGAGAGAGAGAGAGAGAGAGAGAGAGAGATAGATAGATAGATAGATAGATAGATAGATAGATAGATAGATAGATAGATAGATAGATAGATAGATAGATAGATAGATAGATAGATAGATAGATAGATAGATAGATAGATAGATTGATTTGTCCCAAGAGGGAAATTTAGCTTTTTACAAAAGCTCAAAAATCACACACAAGAATTATGACAAAAAAGAAAACATCTGACTTGGCTACAGCAAGTCACAGTGAGGCAAAATTAAGGGAAATGTTTAAAGAGCCAGTTATTTGTTGAATGTTTGCATAGCACCACACTCATTTTAACCATGATTTTGAAACATTACACAGGTGGATTTTTTTGCAAACCATGTATCAAAAATTAGAGGAAACATTAGTGGTATCATAGGTTAATATCAGTGGTCATCGCAACATTATCTACTATTATAAACTCTTTAATATTAACATATGAGAAACTCACTGAAATTAAAACAGATTTTTCCTCTAATGTTCACTAATTAACAACCTCAGCTGTAGATGTTGCCCTTTAAATGAAAAATAAATAAATCCTACTCTAGGCAAATTACATAAAGAAACAATAAGGTCAGATATACATTTGTTGCATTTTGGACCAAACAGAGAGAGAGGAGGCTGACATCTCTGACCACTAGGCAAACAAAATAAGGATCTCTTGTATCATTGTGTGCTGGTCTGCACACCAAATAGTATGATGGAATGAGGAACACTGGGATTCAACTTCATTTTTAAATTAATTGCCATCTCTACAAGGTATTGTACTGCTAACAGTACTAACAACAGACAATGAGTACAATACCATATATTAAATATAAACTCAGATAATACAGTATATGTATACAAGAAACTGTCATGCTGGTGTCAATATCATTGGATGGTAAGCAACATTATCACTTGAAGTCAAAAAAACTGTCCTTGGATCTAATGGTGTGAATGCTTCTCTCCAAGCAGCGTCTCCAATGTTGTTGATCACGGCTACTGTATGATGGTGGTAACATCAGCAAATCTAATGATAGTTTTGAACCTGTGTCTGACCACACAGTCACAGATGTACAAAGGGTATAATGGGTGGGTTCAGCACAGTACCCTGTGTTGCTGCCAGTCCACATATGTTGGGGTGTGCCAGCTAATAAATACAACATTTTTTGTTGAGGAAGTCCCAGGTCTAATAGCTTGCTGATCAACTCTGATGGTACAACTGTGTTGGATGCTGAGCTGAAGTCTATAAACAGGACTGTGACACAGTTTGTTCATCTCTTGGTTTTCTAATTTGTGTATCCACTTCAGGGTTGGGGGACCCTGTGCCCATCTGGAGAAAGATGGGAACTGATGCTGAACAGTTAGTCAATCACAGGAGACAGTCACACACATTCACTCATACAGGCCCAATGTATGATTGCCAATTAACCTAACACACAAAACTCTGGGATGTAGGATAAAAACCAGAGTTCCGGAAGGGAAACCCATATGGACATGGGGAGAACATGCCAACAGGCAATGGCTGGTCAGAGATACAACCCCTAGAATCGTGAGACTGCAGTGCTATCTACTGTACCCCAGTGCTGCATAACTTTAGTTTTACATTGAAGTCTTATTTAAAGTAATCTCAAATGCACCTATTATTGCATTACAGTTATTTTTCATATGATTTCAGTTAAACTGTAACATTACATGGCTCCCCATTAAGGACCACTGCCTTGTACCCAAATCAGCCAGGCTCAGCAATGGCTCACTGTGACCCTGGATTGGACTAAGCAGATGCAATAGGCAGTGAAGACTGATTACTGAATTATAATATAGACTATTTATTTTACAGGTATGGAGATAAGACTGATTACTAAATTATCATATATAATATTTATTTTACAGGTATGGAGAGAAAGGGAAAGCTGTCAGAATTGAAGTAGTGATTTATACTGGGAAAGAAGGGAAAAGTTCTCAGGGATGCCCAATTGCAAAATGGGTAAGTGTATAAACAACTATGATTCTACAAGATAAAGGCATTTTCGACAAGCTTCATGAGAGACACCTATGCATTATGTTTACCTGCTAGTCTTATAGCCATCAAAGTACTTTATCCATCAGATGTTGCATTTGATGAAGCTTAGTGAAAGTGTGTTTTTATCTAGAATGCATCTGTTTAATTTGTTATTTACAAAGGATAGAATGGTATGCATTATGGCATAATGGTGGCAGCTTTTCTTTTTACATGTTAAATAATTTAATAATGCACATTTTATAAGGTGTTGGGATTTCATTGTGGCACAATGTCAAATTGTGCTAGGTGACAGATGTTTTCTAAATGAGTTAGGAATTCTGAGCAAGAAAGAAAAGAAATCCTGTCCAAAATGTCATAAACACATGGCTGACTGCCTTAATTTGAAGTGATATACTTTTTCCATTCACTTCCATTTATTTACTTGTTCATTTAGACTAAATTTATTTCTCCCTGTTCCCTTTCACTGTTTTATTTGACCAAGGTATGATCTGTGAGCTTTAGTCACCCCTAAACTCACATCACTTGTACCTTGTAATCATCTTAGGCTTCACTATGACTTTTAAGCTGGCAGCTTTTAGCTGTGTCAGTTTTTTCCTGATTAATATATATTGAAGAAGCTTGTGGACTTACCTTTTATTATTCATATTAAACTACTCACAGTTGCCATCTGACTCATTTCTCTCTTCAAATATACTGGGGTCATTTAGTGTGAATCATCACCAAGTCAGCATTCTCTCATTATTTGGCTCAAGATAACATTTAACATCCATTTTCTGCTGCTGCCTAATTGGATTTCAGGGTCATGGAGGCTGAAGCATTGGGTGCAAGAAGAGGAAAGAGCTCTAGATGGGGTGCCAGTCCATTTCAGGCCATACTCTTGGATACATCTACACTGAGTTGTACTGGGCCATCTCAAAAGTTCACATTTCTGTGGAAACTGGAGTACCATTAGAACATGTATGCACAAGCAGGAAGATGGGATTCAAGTCCATTCTTTGAGTTGTGGCCTTAAAAAAGTGCTGGAAACATCGCTTAGGGATTTAGTAGGCTCACACAATTCAAGAAGAATTTTTAGCTACTTGTTCATGCTGCAAACTTCCTGTTCCACCTCAACCCAAAAATTCTTCATTAGATTGAGGACTGGGGATTCTAAAGTTCATCCATCCATCCATTGTCTCCAGCTTATCCGAGGTCGGGTCGCGGGGGCAGCAGCTTGAGCAGAGATGCCCACACTTCCCTCTCCCTGGCCACTTCTTCTAGTTCTTCCGGGAGAATCCCAAGGCGTTCCCAGGCCAGTCGAGAGACATAGTCCCTCCAACGTGTCCTGGGTCTTCCCCGGGGCCTCTTCCCGGTTAGACATGCCCGGAACACCTCACCAGGGAGGCGTCCAGGAGGCATCCTGATCAGATGCCCGAGCCACCTCATCTGACTCCTCTCGATGCGGAGGAGCAGCGGCTCTACTCTGAGCCCCTCCCGGATGACTGAGCTTCTCACCCTATCTTTAAGGGAAAGCCCAGACACCCTGCGGAGGAAACTCATTTCAGCCGTCTGTATTCGCGATCTCGTTCTTTCGGTCACTAGCCATAGCTCATGACCATAGGTGAGGGTAGGAACATAGATCGACTGGTAAATTGAAAGCTTCGCCTTGCGGCTCAGCTCCTTTTTCACCACAACAGACCGATGCAGAGCCCGCATTACTGCGGATGCCGCACCGATCCGCCTGTCGATCTCACACTCCATTCTTCCCTCACTCGTGAACAAGACCCCGATATACTTGAACTCCTCCACTTGGGGCAGGATCTCGCTACCAACCCTGAGAGGGCACTCCACCTTTTTCCGGCTGAGGACCATGGTCTCGGATTTGGCGGTGCTGATTCTCATCCCAGCCGCTTCACATTCGGCTGCGAACCGATCCAGAGAGAGCTGAAGATCACGGCCTGATGAAGCAAACAGGACAACATCATCTGCAAAAAGCAGTGACCCAATCCTGAGCCCACCAAACCAGACCCTCTCAACGCCCTGGCTGCGCCTAGAAATTCTGTCCATAAAAGTTATGAACAGAATCGGTGACAAAGGGCAGCCCTGGCGGAGTCCAACTCTCACTGGAAACGGGTTCGACTTACTGCCGGCAATGCGGACCAGGCTCTGGCAACGATCGTACAGGGACCGAACAGCCCTTATCAAGGGGGCCGGTACCCCATACTCTCGGAGTACCCCCCACAGGATTCCCCGAGGGACACGGTCGAATGCCTTTTCCAAGTCCACAAAACACATGTAGACTGGTTGGGCAAACTCCCATGCACCCTCCAGGACCCTGCTAAGGGTGTAGAGCTGGTCCACTGTTCCGCGACCTCCTCTGATGGAAAACAATTTTGGATTCTAAAGTTATTTGGAGTAAATTAAAGTTACTGTCATATTCATGGACTCATCTTAAGATTACATATTTCTTTGTAACGCAATGCATCATCCATTTGAAAAAGGCTAGACTGTGGCCATAAAGTGACACACACATGCAGTTACAGTGCTTAAGTGCGCTGTGCTATTCAAATGGCATTCATTGTTGATGTCGATTTTCTATATTTGTCTTATACTGACTTGTTTTTTTTCATAGCAGTAGTGTTAATTTCTCATATCCCAAAGATGAGCATGGTAATTTTGTCAGGAAGCCAAGAGCATTTGTAATTTCAAAGAGGTCAGCATTCAAAAGGCTTTAACATTGTAATAGATGTATACATGGCAAGCACCATAAAAAGGAATCTTGTTTTACTGGAGCAGACTGTGCAAGCTAATAACAGAGCTTTGAAGAAGATGACTTCACATCAAGTGACACAGTGGTTATCACTGCTGCCTCACAGGTCAGACATCCTGGGTTTGAATCCTCTGTCCTCTCATTGTTGACATTCAGTTTACTTGTTCTCTCCATGTCTCGGTGGGTTTTTCTCTTGGTACTCCAATTTTTCACCCACTTCCCAGTTTAAATTTGTGATTTTACATTGTCTGGAGTGTGTGTGTGTATGTGTGTGCGTGAGCTGACCCTGTAAATGACTAGCATACCACCCAGTTGTTTGCCCTTACCTTGTGCCAAATGCTTCCGGGATTAGTTGTGGGCCCAGAAATCACAAGCTGGATCAATGAGTTTTAACAAGTTTTGATTATGATTTGATATTCAACAGGGACAGAGCTGTCATAGTCTGAAACAAACTACCAGGCACCTAATAGGCTATATGCACACTCTCTTCCAGATTCCGCGTCAGCCAGCATCTTCACTTCCGGTGCTAATATCAAAACAGACTAGTTATGGCATTTTTCACCCGATCGCTTCAAGATGTGCCCAGATGGAAGTCGCATTATTCAATCACTGTGCCAAACACTTCAAACTATATGTTACAAGCTACATCTACAATTACAAAGATAAGAGCTGGATGTATTAAAAATTTGTGTCTGCTTTGTATATGTGATTACATGAGGTTTCTTTAAAAACAGTAGACATAATTAGACATTAAACTTTATTCAGGGACAGGTGAATATGTATGCAAGCTTAATACATAATAACATGAGTCTGCTGCACATCCTACCTGTGTTAAAAAGCAAATGTCTTTGTCAAAGCCAGCAAAACGGTGAATGCCTAACTGTCTCAATTTATTCTCTCAGCTGGAGGATCTCCTTTCTGAGAGACATGTTTTCAACAAGAGCTAGGTCAACAGCCACTGGATATGGAGAAGAAGCACAGTTATGTTCCTCTAGGATTTTATCATCCTCCTCATCGCCTGGTGTGTCATCCTCCGTCACTTGCTTTCTCCTTTCCCAAACCCCCGTTCTTGAAAGTGGAACGGAGAAATTATTCCACGCAAACAACGCAGGGACCGATCCCTTCTTCAACAGTGCCACCCTGTCACAGACCCTTGCCTATGAAAATCATCTTTTTTTAAAATGCCAGCTACAAACTCGGGAATGGGGACTAAATGTAACGCTCTCTCTCTCTGGATAGCGATGATCCATTTAGATCAGGATTTCACATTGAAGGGAAATGTATGAAAACTAAGTACCTTGCTGTACTTACTGGAAGCTGAACATAAAGATGCACAACAGTGTTCAGCTGTAGAGCTATCAGTACGCTGAAACTTCAACTTCTTTTTCTCAGACATTCTCTCCACTAAACAAAAATCACAACTGCAGTGTGGACAACGAAAGTGACTGTGCTGGCCGAGACCTCACTGGAAGTACGTCAGCACTACCGTGTACATATAGTCTATTGCAGCAATATAGTTACGGTAATACCTTTAAAAGTGCTATGATCTCAAACCAGACAAACATAAATTCTAACAAATGCATTTGCTAGTGACTTGAAATGCCTCCATTTAAAATAAAAACACTGAGACTTACTGGGCAGCACTTTAATGTGATGTATGGCATAGAAAACTAAAGCTTAGAGCACATGGCACTTGGCTGTAAACTACAAGGCTTGGCTTTAATTCATGCCATTGGATCAGTGTGCAACCCTGAGTAATTTTGCCTGCATTTTGGAAATGTCAAAACAGTGATTCCATTTGCTTTGGTGTGATAATTGTAAGTATATAAAAAGGATTTAAATATTGTCAACAGGAAACATTTTTTGCATATGCCAATGTGCTCTTTAATTAAAGCTGTTTAATGTCATATTATTCCATTTAGGGCAGCCCTGTGCAGTTTAAACAATCTCCAGAACATCCTTATAGGTTTTGTTGGGGTACTGCAGTTTATCCCACATCACTAATGCATGCATTTTAATTTAACTGATGGCTCATATTGTGCCAGTATGAGTGTGTAAGTGTGTGTTATGATAGAACAGTATTGCATTCAGGATTGACTTTTGCCTTGCACCTTCCTCAATAATGGAACAAGAAGATTCAGCAAGTGATGGATGGATGGATGGATGGATGGATGGATGGATGGATGGATGGATCATCTTATTGATTAGCATCTATAAGATCCAGTATTATACATATTATGATGCCTATCAGAGAATTATATATAAATAGCCACATTACCTGCCAAAAACAGGTAACAGAATTCATTTTATAATGTTTGAAATGTCTTACCCTACATGTACCATAAGCGCCTTTCCTCGGTATCCTCATTTGTCTGAACCTCTTTTGCCAGGCACTCCCTCTGTCAGGCGTGTTCTTGTAAAGCCTTCTTTTTAGACATGAAGCGCCTTGCTAGTCTCCCTTACATCTTTAAAGTTGCTATCTTTGAAAGCGGCTCTCTGCTTGCCTCCTACGCTTTTACTCCTCCTCATATGTCTCTCACTTGCACTTCCTCTTTCGATTGAATCACCAAAGCCAAACTGGCCAATCAGATTGCTCGGTGGAACCGAACACAGCCACAAATCAGCATTTTATTACATAGGAGATAATAGGAATTAACTAAACAATATGTATAATATCTTTCAAGTCACACCTGATGCTAGCCTATTTTTTTCAGTTTTTTGATGACAGGACATCATTTTACAAATGCTGACAAAAATGTCTATTTTGAAAGCAATACAAGAAGTATTTAAAAGCAAAAAGTTGATTTACGTTTTTCTAAGAATCACAGAAATCTTTTATTATGTGTTGGGTCTATTAAAAAAGCTTCATTTTGTGATACAAATACATTGTTACCCCTTTGTATTTTTTCCCCTCAGGTAATCAGACGTGGCAGCGAGGAGGAAAAACTTCTGTGTCTGGTTAGGCAGAGAGCTGGTCACCACTGCCAGAATGCTGTGGTTGTCATTCTTATTCTGGCATGGGAGGGAATACCTCAAGTCGTTGCTGACACTCTTTACAAAGAGCTGACTGAGACTTTGCGGAAGTACGGCTCTCCCACAAGCAGACGGTGTGCACTAAATGAAGAGTAAGTTGCATAATTAAGCTTTTTCTAACTACTTATTTCACAAAAATATTGCTCAGTAGTCTGTGTTTTGTGAAGGTTTTATACTGAGTGGCATGTTGACACCGTTAGTAGCTTTTGATGACAAAGTAATCACCCATCTTCAAGGAACAAGGATTGAGGCTGTAGTGTGCAAATGGGAGCAGAAATGTCTTACAGAATATGGTTATGAGAATCTTTTTCTGAATTGATGTACAGCAAATATGGTGTCTTAAAAAACTGGGTACTGAAGCCTCTTCTATTTTAACTTTTATAGATAATTTAGAAACAAATGTGTCAAACACGTTAAATACATTTTCCAATGAAACTAAATTAAGCGGATCAGCAGATACCCTAAAGTCAATAAGACATTTGCAAAGGTACCTATGCAAAATGTAAATAAGTGCTAAATGAAGTTTGATGTAAATTTCATCACATAGCAAGTAAAACCTGTACACCTGCATACACAATTTTAGTGTAGAGTTAGAAAAAAGGACTTATTTGTCTTCAGAACCGGACAGTTTACAACTTTGATTAAAAAGTCTAATAGGCTTCTGCATTATATAGGACCCCTGCTGTGTGACATAGCATAGCAGTACTGGAAAAGTACTGAAAAACCCAAATTTAAAATGGTACGGTATTAGCATTTTGGGGTTTTCGGTGCTGAAAGTATATGCCAGCTTTCCTCTCAAAACCCCCATCTCAACTAGACTAGACACTTAATATTGCAGTACCTCAGTTTTGTAGACTTTATGAAACAAAACTACTTGCTTCAATAAGGTCGGGCCTACACAGGGGATTCCCTCTTATTGCTTTGATGTAATTGGGACTTCATGGCTAAGGGAGGGAAGCTCTGCATAGCGCAATGCAAACAGGGAGGCGAGCCATTGTGTGGCGCATCCAAGAAGGCTGGCGTAAGGTGGGGGGTTTTGGGGTCATTCATTATTTGCTTCAGGACTGTTTTGATAGCATATGGAACTGAGGTCTGAAAGCTGGTATTAATATCAAAGTTAAAATTTTAACACAGACCTAACACTAGTCAAATGACTTTATATTTAAGTTGTAGAACTCCCTAGGTGATTACTACCTCTGGAATATTGTCTATTGATTTGTTTTCCATATTTCAAGAATCCTACAACAGCAGTAAATTAAGTCTGTAGTAGGGGTACTAGACAGACTTTAGGATTGTGGGGCTTAATGGAAAGACTAACTGTGTTAGTTGGCTTTGCCCCAGGACTTTTTCTCAGTCAATGGTCCTCGGTTATAGTGCTGTTGGTTATTTGGATCTATCAGAAGTACAGCAAACTTTGTAACTAACTAAATACTTTATAGTATACAATATTTGTATTTTTTTTACCAGGGGCTAATATTTTTAGTTCAATTGAGCTGCTTACTGTTGAACATACTACATACAACTACATAATAGTCCTTGGTGGAAAAACAGCATCACCTATAGAAAAAAATCACACTTCATTCTGTTCAGTCGTGGTTTGGCTCCACTGGTTAATTTGGGATGCGTTTTTGTTTTTTCCTCTTTGTTTTTTGTAAATGCAGATCTGTGATTGGTATTGCAAACTTAATGATGACATGCAGGTGGGCAACAGTTGTGGCTTTTTCAAAAACAAAAGGCTATGCAGTGGTTCAAAATGTAATCGGTTTAGCTCAGATTTATTATTACATATGGTGGACACAGTAAAATGAAGCACACACTTGGCTAAGTGCATCACACCACCACTGTCCGACTACACAAATCTCAATGTGTAGGTTATGTCAAATATAACATCACAACTAGGTAATGATAAACAAGACGTTATGTTTCATGTGAGAGTTTGCAATATCGAAACTTACTAAAAACAGGTATTTGGGTTTGGGAGTTACTGTAATTTTTTGGAAGGGGGGTGGGGGTTGTAGAAAGAAATGAAGGAAGATTGCTCCTTATGGGTTTGGAAACACATTTAAAGGTCCAGATTAAAATAAACAGGGGGGGTGTCTTTTGTAAATGTAAGAGACATATTCTAAGATGAGACAAAAAGACGTACTCTGAGATAAACAATGTAGTTAAGCAAGACAATGAAATTGCTATCCCTAAGTGGTTGAGGAAAATAATGCACAATTGCTACCTACCTCAGTTATTAAGGGGATAAGGAAGTCACCTGTCACATGTTATTTTAAAATAAATTAATTAGCAAGAACATAGGGTCACAATGAAAGAACATCAAGGGTATTTCAGAAATAAAAGAAATATTTCTTCACACACAGGTTACTTCTTTATGGCTAAAACTAGTACCTTGGACATAAATGTTGATATGGCTTTTGTTGGATCATTTTATGTTTAAAGGAAGTTCTGAACCTGCTTTTTCAGAACATTGTTTTCAGGCTGGGGCGCCATCTTTGTAGATTTAAAATTTTTCCCTTTGCTTTTGTGGGGTTTACTTTGCTTAGTGCAAGTATATCATGCCATGTTGAATGGTAGCTGGAAATCTCCTGGTGGGGATGCAGGCATGAATGAGCCCCCTGGTTGACTGGTATCTTTGCGGTCAGTTGCTACCTACAACTACTAAGAAAATGTCTTGTAATTCTGTATTGGAAAATCCATCTTCAGACTGATGGATTGTTTTACAATGTCATATTCCATAATCAAGACTATTTGTTTATGTGTTTTCAAGTGCTGTTTTTGATGTTAGCTATGGACACTGTTAGATGTGCAGCAGCTCTCATTTTGGTTATTTTTTCCACTCTGTCGACCTCCACCTCTCGATCGTGGCGGAGAAAATTATAAGGGGGCCCCAAACCCCTCCAACATTAACCCAGGCTCTTCAATCACAACATGTAAATAGCAGTATAACTCAACGTCTGTTTCAAATAGTGGCTGTTGATCAAATAGTAGCTGTTGAATTTCTAGTGAGGAAGCCGCATACTGTGCTTGGCTGAATGGCATAAACAAATAAAAACTGTAAACATCCAATAATGATAATAATATATGCTCAAATTTCACTTGATTCTTAATGATTACCTGTTTCATTTCAAAAGAATGCACTTACCAGTAAAATTGTGTTTTGCAATGACGATCAACAAAAGCCAAGTCACTAGGAAAAGCAGAAGAAAGCAGGAATTAATGTAATAAAGGAATGTTTCACTTGTGGACAATTGTGTATAGAATTGTTCAAGAGTAAGCCACTCCAGTAATCTAATAATATTATTATCACTTGATCCCTTTATCAAAGGCACTTACAACATTTATGATACAATTAGTTACGTTTCTTTTATTTTTAAATTGGAGTACAGGCAGGTGAAGTGGCATGCTCATGGGCACACTGTGTCAGTAGTAGGATTGGAATCCACAATTTCAAGGTTGTCCAAGGTCCAAAGCCTTAACCCCTACACCACACTTTCTGCCAATAATATTAGTAAAAAAAAACCTCCAAATGCTTTATACAGAAAAGTACTAAGTTACGTTCTACAAACCATAATCTACTCTACCCTCTGTTAGTTCCTAATAGAAACTAGGCTTTCTACCATATCTTACTTGTTTTTGATTTTGGTTCAGTTCTGTTTATTTCAAGTCATTATACTAACCAGGTTCTATTACTAAAAAAAAGTTATAGGAAATGGATAATTATAAGTGTGAGAGAATGATATACTCAATAGTAAAAACTGAGTTTTTTTTGGGAATAAAAGTGTATGGATTGAAATTTAGATTTGCCAAAAAACACTGAAAATATATGCAAAAAGGTCCAGAAACAGCCTTATTTTCTAAGGAGGCCCAGATACTTCAGCACTGTTGGAACATTTCTGCCTGTTTCTATAAATATCTGACTGTTGTTATTATTATTGTAAGTCTGTTAATTGTTGTTACAGTGTCTGTTAATTATCATGCATGCTCCGTTGAATGAGAAAAAGAGAAAAAAAAAAAAGAGTCCGGATATGGTTCCTGGCGAGAACAGGAAAGTGGGGAATGTGATGTTTTTTTTCCTGGGGTCTCTCTCTCTGGCTATTCTCTGAAGGAGTGTGAATAAAACGCTAGTGTTTATATTTGGACCCTATTTTTACTATTCTCAAGTTCAGTTGTCTCAGACATACTTACATTATGTATAGTAAATGTGACACCATAGATTCCCCATGGGTCCAAGAAAGTATCTATCTATGTATCTACTGTAATGGGAAAAAGTGTGACATGTCAAAGTGTTTTGATGCCAGCCTGGAACCCCATTGAATTTATACAAAAAAAATGACACAAATATGAAATAAAAAGGATGAATCAGTAGTCCAGTAAACATAAAGGGATCTCTGTTAAAAACCTTTGCTCCCTCCTGAAGCAGGGTGTAAAATGAAAGACGACTTCCAGTCTGGTCTGCATGTTCTTTAAATAGTGGAAAGACCGGAAAGGGTAGAACTTCCACTGATGTGGTGGAAGTGACATCAGGGAGTGCCAACGATTTCCTCCTTCACTCTAAAGGGAAATGGAAAGGTGGTTACCGACTATGTCGACTCTTGACCAGAGCCAGTGATGTGCTTCCTTTGCTTGTATGTTTGACACTATCTATCTATCTATCTATCTATCTATCTATCTATCTATCTATCTATCTATCTATCTATCTATCTATCTATCTATCTATCTATCTATCTATCTATCTATCTATCTATCTATCTATCTATCGTCAAACTTATACTAAACTAAACACTGCAGGTTCTGAAAGAAACTAAATTAAAACCACAAATTAAATGATACATTATGTCTACATGTGCAACATATGCATCCAGTGAAGAAAATACAATGTTATCATAAAGTAAGGTAAATGCTTTGTATAATTGATAATCACAATGCTGTTTATTCATGAACCATGCCAGTTATCTCCTTTTGAAATTTGGTATATATTAATATGCTTATATATTTAATTTTAGCCGCACTTGTGCCTGTCAGGGCCTTGATCCAGAGACTTGTGGTGCATCCTTCTCATTTGGTTGCTCATGGAGTATGTACTTCAATGGCTGCAAGTTTGCTCGCAGCAAAATCCCTCGTAGGTTCAGGCTTCTGGGAGATGATCCAAAACAGGTGAGTTGAATTGAATTAAATTGAATAAATGTCAATACAAAAGGTAAAGGAAACATAAATACTAGTAACCACACATTGCTGCATGTTGTGCACGATGTATCACTTCAACAGTGGCAAATTGTTTTTCTTGTGCTTTAAAAGAATCTTCTTTATTTATCACTGTACAATCTTTTAATTTGAGTGTAGATGAAATCTTCAGCCAGTTTGAATGTACGTGCATGTCTGTTTTGGACTCTGTTGCTCCATTTAAGAGTAAGCGCTACAAGTATTAGTCAGAGCCTTAGCTTAACAAAACCCCCTGTGCTCTTAGACATGCATGTACTATAGATGTGCTGAATGAAGGTGGAAGAAAGACAACTGGCGTATTTCTTGAGGCATTTAATTTAATTATTTAAGAGAATATCAGAAAGCAGTCAAAGATGTAAAGTCACATTAGCTCGCCATGCTAGTCTCAAATAATTCTCATAGTCCACAGGCTTTATTCAACACCATTAACACTATAGTTAGCCCAAGTGATTCAGGCAGTTTCACAGCATCTCCTAATATTTGTGAAGACTTTTTAAACTTTTTTTGTAAATGATCACTGCCATTCAATCATCTATTATTTTACCTGTATATGATCCTTCAGGACCTCCAGTGTGTTCGGCTATTTTTGATCACTTTCAGCCCATTTCACTGCTACAGTTAAATGAACTGCTTAAATGCCTATGACCCTATAATTGTACTACTGATATTATTCCCCCTCGTTTACTCAAGAAAGTTTTTGATACTGTTGGTCTGAGTATTCTTGCCTTGATAAATGACAGCTTGTCTTCAGGTAATGTCCCAGCAGCATTTAAATATGCTGAGGTGCAGCCTCTGATAAAAAAGCAGAATTTGGATCTCTTTACTCTGTCCAATTATAGACCTATTGCTAAATTGCATTTTCCTGCTAAGATTGTTGAAAAAAATTGTTCTTGTCCAGCCTGAAGATTTTTTAAATTAAAATGGTACTTTAGATGATTTTCAGTCTGCACTTTAAAGGTTTATAATGATCTTCTTTTATTAACTGTCTCTGGTGTTGTTGCAATTTTGATTATGTTGGATCTTACTGTAGCATTTGATACTGTGGATCACACAATTGTCTGATCACGTTTGAGTCAGTATGTGGGGTTCAAGGTATTGCCCTTGAATGGCTTAAGTCCTATTTAACAAATCATAGTTTTTCTGTATGCCTTGCTGATTCTTCTTCCTCCTCATCCCCTCTTAGCTCTGGTGTTCCATGAGTCCCCATTCTTGGTCCTGTACTTTTTACTCTTTACATGCTGCCTCTAGGTTCCATTATTAGGAAATATGTTTTTTCTTTTCACTGTTATGCTGATGATACTCAGCTTTACTTGCCACTTAAAACACTGCAGGGCAGTTCAGCGCCCTGGTTACACAAGTGTTTAAATGAAATGAAATCCTGGATGCCAATAAATTTTCTTCAGCTCAATGAAAAGAAAACAGGAATATTGCTTTTTAAAAATGCTGAAACTTCTCTAAACAGTGCTGTTGGTTCTCTGGTATCATATTAGAGGCCTTATACCCAGAACTTGGGGATTATTTTTGAGAAAACTTTTAAATTCGATAAACCGATCAATGCTGTGGTTAGATCCTGTTTTTATCAGTTGAGACATTTATCAAAGGTCAGGGCCTTTTTATCTCAAAATGATCTCGAAAAAGCAGTTCACGCGTTTATTCCCTCTAGGTTAGATTACTGTAATAGTCTGTACCTAGGGGTTGATCGGGCATCTTTACATTGCCTACAGATGGTGCAGAATGCTGCAGACAGTTTTTTAACTCGCACTTGCAAACATGACCATATTTCTCCAGTACTCGCCTCACGTCATTGGCTTCAAGTTCATTTTTGAATTGATTTGAAAATTTTGTTATTGGTTTCTAAATGCCTAAATGGACTTGCACCCTTTTACCTCTCAGATCTTTTAAAAATTTACACCCAAAAGAGGGTACATACAGTAGGTCATCTAGCCAGTTGCTCCTAGTGGTGTCTAGATCAAGGTATAAACAGAGAGGAGTCGGGGCTTTTTCAGTAGCTGCTCCCTCTCAGTTTACCAGAGTATATCAGAGCGGCCCCCTCTTTAGTCACATTTAAGTCATTACTAAAGACGTGCTTCTTCACACTGGCTTTTGAATCATTGATGAGTGAGGCATCTTTGTCCTTTCTTTTATTTTCATCTGGCAGCTAATATTTTAATTTGTTTTAGTTTATTTTATTTACATTTTATGTGATAAATTTATTTATTTATGATTGTACAACACTTTGGTCAGTATTGGCTGTTTTTTAAAAGCGCTTTATAATAATAAACTTGATTTGACTTGACTTGACTAATCAAGTCACACAGGCCATGTTTTCACCCATTACATCTTAATGAAATGTAATTTAAGGAAGTAGTTTAATTGTGTAAAATTATTTCAAAGGCATAGACTTTTGTTTACAGTCCTTTGTGAAATTCATGTATTCATGAAGTTTCCATGTCTAAATGCTTTATGAATTATTTGTACACTATTTTAGTGCAGTTAATGCAAAAAATGTCAGGTACTACTGAAAAAGTTAACATGATGTATGTTGCTTTCGTCAAAACATATAAAATATTTAGTGAAAGCGATAAGTATACTCACGATTAAAATATTTCCAAACTGTTCTTGAATAATAAAAATAAATAAGAGATTGGCAAATAAAATACCGTCATAATTAGGTCATGAACCAGAGTAACTGTGTGAACATAAAATCTGAAAATTAATAAACAGCCAATTAGGAATATTGGCAAATATGCACCGTAAAGGTTGGCACTTTGGGGTAATGGTTAGCCCTACTGCCTTTTCAGCCAGTATGGCCTTGGTCCCATTTACAGTGCAGTAACTATCAATATTAGGTGTGCACATATGTGCCAGAGGACTTTCTAAAGATACTCTTCTAATGAATTCCATATGTTATTTGTTAAGCTAATTGGCATCCTTAAAAGCAGCTCAATATGAGGGAGTAAGGATGCATTGATGAATATGAATGCAGAGGACAGACATCACATCTGCCATCCATCCAGTGCTGCTAAGACAAAGCCAGCAGCCATACCACCTGCATTTCAGGTAACAGGTAATCCACCTGAAGTTAAGCATGTTTGGTCCCTGCCAGTACTTGGATGGGGGACCATCTAGGAAAAGGTTTAGACTATTGCTGAAAGAGATGCTGGTGAATCCAGAAGGGGGCTCTTACCCTATGGTCTGTGTGTGGATCCCCATGCCACAGTGCAGTGACAGAGACTTTGTGCCGCTAAAATAGCTCCTGCTTTCAGATGTGTCTTAACATTGAAGTCCTGACTTTCTGTGGACATAAAAGATTCTTGGGCACAAACAAAGTGATGTTATTAGTAAATTTCCCACCACGCCCTGGTCATTCTGCCCCCCCCTAATCATCCCCTGTCCCTTACTGGCTAACTATCTCTCTCACCCTTTCAAAACCTAATAGCTAATGTGTGGTGAATGGCTGCTGTTACATCATCCAGGTGGATGCTACATATTGGTAGTGGTTGAAGTGGCCTATGAAGCACTTTTCATAGATTAGAAAAGATCTATATAAATGTAATTAGCTGCTTTGAGACTCTGTAGTAGACAAAGATAGATGGGCAGGGCAGGATAAATTATAAAAAGAATATAGTGTTGAAAGAATAACTGGAAATTGATATGGTGGGAGAGGCACTTCTGTGTTTTTTAATCATATTCAACAATATTCAGCAATTGCACATATACTGTTAGACTAATGTCCACTGACAGAGCGTGTACAGCTTCACAGAGGACATTTATACACAGAGAGGTCTGGCTGTAAAGAGCTTTAATGGCCTGTTCTCCTAATTTGCTAAAGGTAGGAGTTTAAAAAGCCACATTCATAAAAGGAAACATGACAACTGAGTCAGTGTGTGGCTCTGCTTAGTAAGATGAAGAGGTGGTTATTTTATTTGGAACTTGCTATATGTGTGTAATTTACGTTTATGAATAATGATACATTATTTTGTTAAGAGTCTTACAGAACAAAATGGTGTATCCATAAGAAAAGTATTATTAAGAGATATTAACCAATGCACTGGAAGACAGTCCTTGATATTGTGAAAATATTTTTTTGTATTATTATTATTGCTCTTGTCCATGTAGTGGGTGCAGTGGGTGTTGTGCTTAATCTTGTGTCATGCTGAGAACACCCACAATATTAAGAACTCATGTGCAATGCCCTCAAACAGCAGAAAGATTAAAATAAAATGAATTTACTGTAAGTTTTTTGTATAAAAATCGACCCATTTAGAAATACAGGCCAGTCTCTTGAAGAAGCATGTGAGATACCAATGTGTTTGCAGCAGTCTTTTCTCAATTGATATTCATGCCAGGCCAGACAGATGCTTAAGTGGATTCAAGGTTCACGTAGTTAGACAATACCACAAGCTTACTACTATGATAAGTGACGCCGAGCTCAGTTTACATCTTCCGTTGTCCTCACTTGGCACATGATATGATTACCATAATCAACACAATAGGGAAATACACAAAATGCATGTGTGAATATTGTATGTTATACTTGGGTTTGCGTATTCTCTAAATGTAAGAACTGAAATAATGTCAAAATCAAGAATTTGGCTTTTTAATAAAAATAGCAGGATGACTAAAATTGCTAGATAAGTTCTTTCATTGATTTGTTTGATGATTATGTCCATCCACTCATTTAATGAACACACTTTATTATTATAATTATTAATAATAATAAATGTTATTTATATGGCACCTTTCTCATTCTCAAAGTGCTTAATTCAGGCTTTTAAAGAACTGGAGTCAATTTTGAAAGCACTGGGAACAAGGCAGAAACAAATCCTGAAAAAACCTCCAATCCAATGCAGGACAATCTTGTATAGAGTTCTTTTCATGATGAGAATCATTGTGAATCATTTACAAAGCAAGTTATATTTTAACTTCTTCTTCAGTTGCAGTGTTCACTGTCACAGGGTACTTACTGTACAAAACATAAGTGTAGGAACACCAGGAATGGTCTGTACAAAACAATACAGTTTGACAATGCCCTATGATTGGTTGGTATCCTCTCTGCTTTGCTCCAACTGCTGCCTGAAATAAGCAGGTATGACAGTCTCTAGTATCCCATAGAAAGTTATTTGCTGTTTTGTGCCTGGTGGTGTTGACATACAGTAAGTTCCTGTTTCCCTGACGTTTTAGTAAATGGGTGACTCTTTCATAGTAGGCACAATTAGAGTGTTTCAGAGAGCAGCCATTTTTTCATTATCCTGTATATATAATATGTTTTATATACTGTACTATTCTGAAGCAACTTACTAAACAATCTTTATTTTCTACAACATTTTCCAATAGAAGCTACTGTATGTCAATATTAGTTCAAAGAACACTTCAGTAAGGCTTCCTTTATTGAAGGGATACAAATACAGTATATGAAGATTCTTAAATATCAGCATTAATGACATTATAAGCAGTAATTAACAGAATAATTTATTTTCATTTTAAACTTTAATCTAGACTTTATGTTCATTTTAAAAAATAATCTAAATTGTTCTGTTGATTCTAGAGTTCCACTATATGAATCATTGAGATATGTTTCATAATAAAAAATGTAAACAACTATGGCAGTAAAGATGAAACTATGAAGTAGTGTCAAGCATTAATGCTTCAGCTAATAAACTGTTGTAAAGTTGTTATAATCTGTTAGTGATTGTAATAATATAGAGGCCTAAGTACCCTTAATTTAAAAGGGAATTACAAGGCCACATATTATTTGAAACATATTCTATTTAAAATGTTTTTTTATCATATTCCTTAAATCAACTCTTATTTATTAATATTCATGACTATAA
Organism: Erpetoichthys calabaricus; assembly: GCF_900747795.2. Taxonomy (NCBI): domain Eukaryota; kingdom Metazoa; phylum Chordata; class Cladistia; order Polypteriformes; family Polypteridae; genus Erpetoichthys; species Erpetoichthys calabaricus. The sequence continues at coordinate 319,926,067 of NC_041395.2, forward strand.
TAATTGTATATATTTTTTAAGGAAGAGAAACTTGAAGGTAATTTGCTGACCTTAGCTTCGGATGTGGCACCAATTTATAAAAAGCTGGCTCCCCAAGCATTTCAGAATCAGGTAATGATACATGTTGAATTCATTTTACAAGTTATTTAATATGTGTAAAGTTATCCCCATGTATTTGTGTGTATATATTATAAAAAGTTAAATCAGACGTAACACAGTAGCTGCTTTTTTATGAGCTTTTCCACAAGAACTTGCATGCATCTTAACTGCTTTCATGGGGCCAGTGACTTCTTGTCTGTGTTTTCTGCTCAGTAACTCCTAGTGGATTCCAGCCCACCTTTACCTGCCCCCTGTGGGGTCAACACAGATCCTAAACCAAATCTTAAAGTGGGCATTTGTATCTTTGTGGGCGGGTACTTATCAGTACAAATTTCTATAATGAAACTCAATTCATTCTTAATTAAGGAGAATAAATATGTCCTTGTTTAGAACTATCTTTAAAAAGCATTCTTGTGAAAAGAATTTAAATGTAAAGAACAGCATCAGAACTGTCGCTGTATATATAAGATATGATTCAGAGCAAGACTTGAATAGCAGTATGGTCAGACATACTACACTCCAGCAGACAAACTGACATCAACAGGACAGACCTTTTGCTCAGGAGCCACACCAGAATTAACCAAAAAGCAGCACAAAAATGCATCCAGACAATAAATACATTAAGCATTTTGAACACCACAATGAGCACTGTAAGCATAATATAAAAATAAAAGAATCAAATATTAAGTTAATTAAATGTCATACTCTATAATAATTTTGTATTCAAGATCAGAATAGAACATCACTAAGGCAGACAAAGCCTGCACATACAGTATAAGCAGAACAAACACCGGGCTGGCTGTAGGATGTACACACAGCTGACAGAGATGAAATGACAACTCACCACATGTGGAGTTCCCTATGTATTTAGTATATAACTTGTTCAGGATTGTCTATGCCCACACCATCCATTGAGAACAAACTTTTGATTTTCTGACACCCAAATCTTATTCCTAGCACTTGTTAGCTGCATACTATTTCCATTCACCATAAATGCAAACTCTTCTGCTGTAATAATGTACCAGGAGGCAGAGCTTTGTCCAATCTTATCAGTAATAAAAGTTGTCAGAGTGATATTATACACTTTCAAATATCCATACTGTAATTTCTGAAAAAAAATGCTCTCTGCTGTGTAATTACCAATGATCTACAATAAATGACTTTGTATGTATGCACCAGATCCTACCTAAAATAATACTGAGTTACCACCAGCACTGAATATCCATTCTGGGCAAGAAACATAGTCATGATTGGTAGAAAAGAGGCTTTCAAGCAAACAATATATATATATATATACTAGGGGGTTCCCCCCTGCTTGCTTTGCTCGCCAGCTACTTCACATCTCTGCCACTCGCGTTGTGAAGAGGAGTGCTGAGCGCACCCCAAGGAGAAGCGGTCACTCCTCTGAAACCCCCTCTTAAACGGTGATACAATGGGAAACAAATACAGTTTTTTTTTTTTTTACCTCCTCTTTGCTCGATCAGCTGCTGGATTGCTGCTGTGCCATGTAATCTGCATCTTGCACGGCGCTTCGAACATTTAAGAGCCTGTACAGCAACTGTCCTACTCTTTGTTTTTTATTTCTGGCCCCGGATGTGGTTAAATCTCTTGGCACAAACTCTCATCTTGTGGTACGTGAGTTCTTGATATTTTATAGTTTATAATTTAAAAATGGAATAAGAATCTGAAAATCTAACAACATCACATTAAAGTTCGATAAAATATGAAAAGAATGATACCAAACATATATATGCAGGTTTTAAAATAAGCCGATTTAAAGCATGACAAAAACCATGATATTAAAACATCACTGTTGCACTTTTAGGCTTAGGATTTTATATTATATATATATATATATATATATATATATATATATATATATATATATATATATACAGTGCATCCGGAAAGTATTCACAGCGTATCACTTTTTCCACATTTTGTTATGTTACAACCTTATTCCAAAATGGATTAAACTAATTTTTTTCCTCAGAATTCTACACACAATACACCATAATGGCAACATGAAAAAAGTTTACTTGAGGTTTTTGCAAATTTATTAAAAATAGAAAAAACTGAGAAATCAAATGTACATAAGTATTCACAGCCTTTGCTCAATACTTTGTCGATGCACCTTTGGCAGCAATTACAGCCTCAAGTCTTTTTGAATATGATGCCACAAGCTTGGCACACCTATCCTTGGCCAGTTTCGCCCATTCCTCCTTGCAGCACCTCTCAAGCTGGGAAGCGTCGGTGCACAGCCATTTTAAGATCTCTCCAGAGATGTTCAATCGGATTCAAGTCTGGGCTTTGGCTGGGCCACTCAAGGACATTCACAGAGTTGTCCTGAAGCCACTTCTTTGATATCTTGGCTGTGTGCTTAGGGTCGTTGTCCTGCTGAAGAGCGCTCTGGAGCAGGTTTTCATCCAGGATGTCTCTGTACATTGCTGCAGTCATCTTTCCCTTTATCCTGACTAGTCTCCCAGTCCATGCCGCTGAAAAACATCCCCACAGCATGGTGCTGCCACCATCATGCTTCACTGTAGGGATGGTATTGGCCTGGTGATGAGCGGTGCCTGGTTTCCTCCAAACATGACGCCTGGCATTCACACCAAAGAGTTCAATCTTTTTCTCATCAGACCGGAGAATTTTCTTTCTCATGGTCTGAGAGTCCTTCAGGTGCCTTTTGGCAAACTCCAGACGGGCTGCCATGTGCCTTTTACTAAGGAGTGGCTTCTGTCTGGCCACTCTACCATACTGGCCTGATTGATGGATTGCTGCAGAGATGGTTGTCCTTCTGGAAGGTTCTCCTCTCTCCACAGAGGACCTCTGGAGCTCTGACAGAGTGACCATCGGGTTCTTGGTCACCACCCTGACTAAGGCCCTTCTTCCCCAAACGCTCAGTTTAGATAGACGGCCAGCTCTAGGAAGAGTCCTGGTGGTTTCGAACTTCTTTCACTTACGGATGATGGCGGCCACTGTGCTCATTGGGACCTTCAAAGCAGCAGAAATTTTTCTGTAACCTTCCCCAGATATGTGCCTTGAGACAATCCTGTCTCGGAGGTCTACAGACAATTCCTTTGACTTCATGCTTGGTTTGTGCTCTGACATGAACTGTCAACTGTGGGACCTTATATAGACAGGTGTGTGCCTTTCCAAATCATGTCCAATCAACTGAATTTACCACAGGTGGACTCCAATTAAGCTGCAGAAACATCTCAAGGATGATCAGGAGAAACAGGATGCACCTGAGCTCAATTTTGAGCTTCATGGCAAAGGCTGTGAATACTTATGTACATGTGCTTTCTCAATTTTTTTATTTTTAATAAATTTGGAAAACCCTCAAGTAAACTTTTTTCACATTGTCATTATGGGGTGTTGTTTGTAGAATTCTGAGGAAAAAAAATGAATTTAATCCATTTTGGAATAAGGCTGTAACATAACAAAATGTGGAAAAAGTGATGCGCTGTGAATACTTTCCAGATGCACTGTATATATATATTGCCTGTTTATATTATTTGTGAATTCAAAAGCATAGAAGATCAAACACAAAAATAAAATTGTAAACTAAAAAGCCTACAGCTTATCAGCAATAAAGGAAAAAGAATGAAAAGCATGACCCAACTTATTTTGACAAATAAACTCATGTTGTCCCATAGGCTTTGGTTATACATGGCTGCTTACCTTGTCCATTCTGATTAGACACTGATTGCACTTTTCTCCCTGATGTATCAGTGACTGCATGCATGTTGTATCCAAGAGTAAAACCAGAAAATGAGTATAAGCTAAGCTCTTTAAAGCTGAGCTGTATTGTTAAATCTATGAACATATCTAATTTCCCATTGGGATTAATAAAGTATCTATCTATCTATCTATCTATCTATCTATCTATCTATCTATCTATCTATCTATCTATCTATCTATCTATCTATCTATCTATCTAACACAGTTCCATTTTTGTTTCAAATTTGCCACCAATAAACAATATATGCCATGTTATACTTTGGACAGTTTTAGATGCAGTATATTAAAAGACATTAATGTGGCATTATTTTATCTGCATGAAGACTTGATTTCTTAAAGAATATATTATATATATATATATATATATATATATATATATATATATATATATATATATATTTATAAATGTGTCATTCATGTGATTGATTGACAACCTGACCTGATCTCCAGTGCTCCATGACTCTGAATTGGATTGAGCAGGTTTGGAAATGTTATGTTTCTAAAAATGTATAATTCCATTGTTTGGAAAAAAAAATTTTGGCAACAATTTAGTTTGGGTACTTGAAAAATGCATCTATTACTGATTTACTGTTATGTAACAAGACCTTAACAAAGCCCTTCATAACACTTATAAAACATTGCTTTGGAGAGAAGAGACAGCTAATTTAGTAGATGGGTTATTCGTCTCTGTGCTGTGTGGCATATTGACATGATGGTAAAATGACTTGTTAATATGAAGGATTCACAGGTCTTATATTAAATAGGCAATATCAAGAGAAATGTGTTTTAGTTACACCACCTCAGACCACTCCTAAGTGACATTTTGTTACAGTTCACATTGCAGAGATGAATAAACACTTTACTGATGCTTTGTAAGCGTTATGAAGACCTAAAGTATTTGTTAAGGTCTTGTTACATAAGAGTAAATGAGTAATAAATGCATTTTTGCAGTACCTAAGGTGTTACCAATGTTTTTATTTGGGAACTTAAAAATAATACCCACCATATTGCAGCTTTGACAATGTTTGGTATGGTTTGGTCTAATCTTGTAGAAATCTTCTTTGCCTTTGTTTACAACATGCATATCTTTCTCAAACCTGCTGGATCCTATTCAGTAGATGTCAATGTATACAAGTCAAAATATTTTTAAATACATTTTACTCACATGAATAATGAAGCGTTGATCAAGTATTTCATGTTGTCATGTCATCTGTATTTCGAGAGCCGATGTACAGTATTTTTGCCAAGCAGACAATGTTGCCTCCAGCTTTCTAAGGCATCGGTCTACAGTATAAAGCTCAAGTTCAGTCTCCACCGCTGACTAACTGTGCAACCCTGAGTGAGTTGCTTCACCTGCAAGAATTCACACTGCATGAATGAAGGAAACAAACAAACTGAGCATTCATTATTTGTAAGTTGCTTTAGAGAGAAGCTAAATTAGATCTCTACATACACACATTGGACAATAAATGCAATGCATGTGTATAAACACATGCAGAATTCTAAAAAATCATACACAAAGGCCGGTTATCTTAAACATATGCTCCATTTAAACATTAATGTTTTTGAGTCTGTGGTATGCCTGGCTTGAAAATTATAATTTCAGAGCTGGCTGTTTATCAGCTCTATATAATTCCTTTCCTCTCATTTCATTTTTTGAGTTTCCAATATTTACTCATAGAGAGCTTAGATTTGGGTGTTTTAACATATTTCAGCTAACAGTTCAACCAGCACCAGACTTAATACAGAAAAAAATAATAGTGGTGGAACAATTAAAATCTCTTTAAATATCCAAAAGGAGACAAAAAAGCATGACAAACATTTCATTTAAGTGTTTATTTCATATTGACAAATGTCTTCTTTTTTTCCTACCTTTTAGTCAAATCTTGAAACTGTGTGTCCAGTAGTAAGCAGATTATCATCGTAATTAACTCAGTGTCAGTTATTAGACTCAGCCTTATACACTGCACATACTAACTCAGGGGTGGGCAGATTCAGTCCTGGAGGGCCGCAGTGGCTTCAGGTTTTTGCTCCAACCCAGTTGCTTAATAAGAAGCCCTTATTGCTCAAGTAACACTTCAGCTTCACTTTAGTTGTCTCGCTCGTTAAGATTTTGAACCCTTATTGCTTATTTTAGTCTTAAACAGCTGTATTCTTGGTTTTTAATTGCTCCTAATTAGCAATACCATGCAAATGACAAAAGAGACCAGCATTTCTCCATTTAGCTTGTTTTCATTTACACCTGTGTGTATTTATCATGCACTATTTGGTTTAATTAAATACTTGGAAGGAAAGTGAAGAGAAAAAAGTAAAGCACTGAGAATTACTCGTCTGTTTTAGACTTCAAATCATTTGGATGATATCCTTAGAAAGGAAAATAAATCTAGGATATGAGAATGACCTGACATGGCAGAGTTAAAGCACTAGTAAGCCATGAAATTAAATAATTGACAAGGATTGGTTTTTAATTAAGCAACTGGGTTGGAACAAAAACCTGCAACCACTGCGGCCCTCCAGGACTGAATCTGCCCACCCCTGTACTAACTCATAGTAAAACGTACAGTTCTCTGCAGTTCATATTGATTTCCCACTATGTGTTTTTTTTTCAGGTTCAGTATGAAAACATTGGATCAGACTGCAGGCTCGGTTTGAAAGAAGGCAGGCCATTCTCAGGTGTCACTGCTTGTGTTGACTTCTGTGCTCATGCTCACAGAGACACCCACAACATGAACAATGGCAGCACTGTCGTATGTATTTTCTGTATGGTTAGATTTTTGCTGCTTCCACCCGAGATGTTTTTATGGTTTTGAAGAGTTGTCTTCTTATTATGTATATAGTCCCTGATTTATGAGAAGTAAAAGTGGTTAAAGTTTTTTATAGGGAAACACAATTCTAGCATTTTTCAAGGGAGCTTTATAGTATGATTGAGGCATATAAATTATTTAGATAGATAGATAGATAGATAGATAGATAGATAGATAGATAGATAGATAGATAGATAGATAGATAGATAGATAGATAGATAGATAGATAGATAGATAGATAGATAGATAGGTAGGTAGGTAGGTAGGTAGGTAGGTAGGTAGGTAGGTAGGTAGGTAGGTAGGTAGGTAGATAGATTTATTTATTTTTAAATAAATAAATACATAAATAGACAGATATGTAAATTGAAAAATAAGTAAATAGCAGATGCAATAAAAAAGTAGATAGAAGATGCAATGTGAAAGAGATCAGAGACTGTAAGGTGGTGGCGGGCAATAGTGTAGCTAGACATTATCAATTGGCGGTATGCACGTGCACAGGAGAGATGAGGGGTACATCAGGAAAAAAATGCTGAGGACGATAACGCCAAGCAAGAGGAAGGCCAAAGAGAAGGTTTATGGATGTGATGAGGGACGACATGAAGGTAGTCAGTGTGGCAGAAAATAATGTACTTTGTAAAAGACAGGGATAGATAGAGACAGATGGTCCACTGTGGCGACCCCTTAATGGGAGCAGCTGAAAGAAGAAAAAGACAGATAAGTAAAAAAATAAATATACACACACACTTTGGTCTGAACACACACCAGAATAACCATCAAGCAAGAAAAATAAAAAGAAAAAAATTTCTGAACTGGCTGTCACAGTCATAGTGAGGCATTATGCAGACGTATTGCTGTTGGTATAAAGGAGCCCCCGTAGTGTTTCTTGACACAGTTCTGCTGAATAATTCAGTAGCTGAAAGCCCTCAGTGTTAGTGTGTCAGAGAGAGGATGTGCAGATGTGTTTACAATGGCACTCAGTCTTGTCTTCATTCTCTCCTGCACTATGACCTCCAGGGGGTCCAGACTGCATCCTATAACTGAGCTCTCCCTTTTAATTAGCTTGTAAATTCTGTGGGGTTTTCTTGAGGTGATGTTACCAGACCAGCACACCACAGTGTAGAAAATCACATTGGCCATCACAGAGTTAAAGAAGATGTGAAGGATGTCAGTCCTCACATTAAAGGAGTGCAGTCTCTTAAGGAAAACGAGCCTGCTCTGCCCTTTCTTCTCTAGTTCCTCTGTGTCCTGAGACCAGTCCAACTTGTCAGTAATGTGGACCCCCAAGTACCACTTCTACATCCACTCCTTGAACAGTCACCGGACATAGAGGCTCTTTGGTTTTGCTGATATTAAGGTGCAGACAATTCTCTTTGCACTGAAAAACAAAGTTCTCCATCTGACTCCTCTCCTGTGTCTCATCCCCCTTATCATTACACCCTATAAGTGCAGAATTATCTGAGAATTTATGCAAGTGACCGGAGCTGGTGTTATATGTGTAATCGGAGGTGTACAGACTGAAGAGAAAAGGAGACAAGACTGTTCTTTGTGGTGCTCTAGTTTTGCTCACATCCGTGTCAGAAACAACCTGTTAAATGTTCTTCTTATTCAACTAACTTGAAACAGTTTCATAACCTATTACTGTTACACTATTTTCTGGCCAGATACTTGGTAGTATATGGAAACGTATGCAGTAAATTAATTACATACTTCTATAGCGGTCATAGGCTGCAATACTAGAATTTCCACACCCTACCCTGTCTGTAGTTTTTGTGATAACCCATTCAATTGTGCTAAACATAGTTTAAAGTTTCTTTCAGCATCACTTCTATTATAGCTTTTTCACTATTAAATAGCTTTAAGAAGAGACATTGCTGGTATGTCGACTCAATTAGCATAGAGTCGGAAAAACTGTAGGAAGACTCATAACTCCTAGAAATGAGAAAATGTCCAAGGTGGTGTTACTACTGTTAAGACTTTTTGATCATCACAATCACTGCAATATTCTTCACCTAGGTTTGCACTTTAACAAAAGAGGATAATCGATCAATTGGGAACACCCCTGATGATGAGCAGCTACATGTCCTCCCTCTGTACAAAATATCTCCTACTGATGAATTTGGCAATGAGGAACAGCAGAGGGATAAAATGCGAAATGGAGCAATCCAAGTTCTGTCTGCGTTTCCGCGGGAAGTGCGCCTGCTGGCAGAACCCATGAAATCAGCCAAGAGAAAAAAACTGGAAGCAAAGAGAGCAGCAGCTGAGAAACAGAACAGCCAGGAGAGGAAAGCAGCAACACCCATGAAGCACAAAGATGGCAAAGTGAACAGCATCCCTCACAGTCTAAATGGTAGAAGCTACCTTGCCTATTTTTGCAACAACTAAAAATTTTGTAATAAATTACAATACATGGTGTTAACTGTGCACACTAAAAGCTTTTTTCCTTGTAGCTGGGCAATAAGGGGCTGAATTGCTTTGTATGTAAATGAGTCAAGTAAAACATAGAACAATTTGTTTTATTTGACATTTCAACAAAAGTCAGTGTCGTACATATTACTGAGACATTTGTTATATATGTAAAGAGTCACACTATACACTATTGGATAAATTCATGTAGAAGACTAACATCTGCTTTTAAAAGTCACAAATGATGTACACCTTTACTGATTACTGAACTTTTAGAAAGAATATCTGCATAGCTAACTACCAATCGCCAGAAAAGGAGTCATCATGCTTAGTTAAGCTTAGCATAGAGATCTGAAATCCTATTCTCTGCTGTCAGCCATGGAACATTGCTGCAAAATATCTGTTTGCAAAGTGTATAAAGTACTGTATGGGGAAAGTAATGTCGGACATTTTTTTTAATCACTGGTGGCTTGAAAACAAACAAAAATTCTCATATTTAGTGCTGAAGTTTTTGTTGTTAAAAAACACCAAGTCACTATACTCCACTATTACACAACAAAATCCCCATCCATAGAATGTCACTGTACACCATGCTTATGCAACAAAATCCCTAACACAGGCCACACTCAACAAGGCTCACTGCAGACAAGTAGCTCTGCTGCCCAAGTCTCAACTGTACTCATACGGCATTGCAAAGCTTGGTTATAACTACCTGAACCTTTTCAGAAGTGGCTAGCTCAATATTTAAAAATAAATGCTATGACTTTTTAAATTATGTTTCTGGTGAAAGATACTGAATAATAAATGAAAATGTCATCATTACAAACAAGTAGGAAAGGAATGTGAAAGTTTTGTTAATGTCTAATTTCTATAAGCCTTGTCAATATCACTCTGTTGGAACAAATTCTCATATTATTCATTTTTACACCAGTTGATAATATAGCAATATGCAGAGTGCTCCAAAAATGTCAATACTTTTGAGAATTCTTTTCTTTCCTCTGACGTTAACAGCAATGGAACTGGGATTGATTTTAGAGTAAACAAAAAAGGTAGCTGCATGGGTGGAGGTTGTTCACTTTTCAGTCTTATATTATTTCAGTCAACTGCTAACTTTTTGAAACATCCTGTAAATTATGTTGAAAAGAGAGTATATTCACCTAAAATGTTCTTAAATGCTTAAACTTATTTAAACTTTGTGTTGTTGGAGTTTATAGTAGATTACAGTAACCCCTTTTTCACAAATAACAAACATTTCTATTTTTTGTCTTTAAAAAAATAAAAAGTACGAAAAGGTCTGAATTCACTTGCTTATTACATTACAGTAAATTTAGAGTATACTTACAATAAGGATGTAATACATAAGTTCAGGGCAGAAAATCCTCTGGTAGTCTTGTGTAGGTTGCACATGGGATGGACAGGCATCCCATCAAGGAGATACCTTACCCAGACTGGAGGCCCTAAGTGGACAGAAGAGCTTCCTATCCAAGAGTGGGAAGGATGTCATATCCAGACAAGGTTCCCCAAATGAATGGACGGACATCCCAGCCAGTAGAGAAGATGGTTCTTTACCTGGGAGGGAAGCTCCAGATGAATAGACAGGCCTCCCGACCAGACATATGTGTAACACCAACCTTGGCCGGGATAGAAGAGGAGGACAGGGAAGGACTGTCTCTTGGGGTTGTTAATTACCCCCAGTCACTAGGTGACAGCAGCCCACGATATCAGCGCACATTTGGGAATAAACGGAATGGCAGGAACTGTAGTCAGGATCCTGCTGGGATCCATGGGTGCCGTAAAAGGGTACATCAGGGAGATGTTCTCCCAGTTATGTGGGACTTCCCTGTGACCCGGAATTGCTTCCAGCAGGCAACAGCCCTGGCACCTATAGTACTCCCGAGTCCTCAATTAAAGGGACCACACTGCCGTGTCCAGGTGAGTCGGAGTTGGGGCGAAGATGAGCGACACTCAACTGGAAGAGAGCAGTGCAGTGGAGACGGGTGGTGTTTGGAGGAGAGATAACTTCTGCTTTGATGCTTTCGGTGAGGTGTTTGTGGAATAAACACCCATTTATTTGAACCCAGAACAGTCTTGGAGAGTTCGTGTTGGGGTTTGGGGCTCTCTGGTGCCCCCAAGCTTTCACACTTGGGAAAAAATATTGGATATTGATTGGGGGCAGGTTGTTAATTTGAAAAAAAAATCCATTCTGCTATACTAATGCACAAATAACAATAAAATCTCAAGACAGTTGTCAGTCTACGTAATAGTGGCTTTCCTCATACAAACTCTCAATGTTCTGACCCTAAGACATTATGCAAATTCTCTCAAAAGTAGTTAGATTACTTCTATTAGTTCTGGACTAGGGGTTTGAACTTCAACTCCGGGGTACCACTGTGGCTGCAGGTTTGTATCCCAATCATTGAGTTAGCCTCACCTCTAAATGTTTAATTAACTAGCCTTTTTTTCAAGCCTGGTTAGTTTGATTTCTGACTGGCTCTTTCTTGGGTGCTTCTTTTAGTGCAGCAACTGAAATGTTACTTTAGATCTAGAAATAGTACAAGGATTAAGCTACAATTACAGATTTACAATAGTACCTTATGTTTTCTGGCAGGTTTCAAAGAAGACTCATTGGATAAACCAGCATCATTCCAAATAGACCCTCAGGACTACTACAGTTCCTTCAGATTACAGCGACATGGAAAACATCTCCCAGGAAATTGCAGTCCTGCCCCATCTTATGAAGCAAACAAGGTGTATCCTTACTCTTCTGTAATGCCTAATTCTGGTATGGAACCGCTTCCTGGCTTACATCAAAGATTTCCTGCTCAGTATGGGTACATGGGCCTCTCTGGTAATTCAAATTATACCCCTCCCTATGTTAAATATGGTGATTTGGATGTAGCTGTGAATGGCTATGCCCATGCCGTACCAGAAGAGAAGAAGTCTTTGAAGCCGTGTTTAGTTTCTAGTGATTCTCCTGGTAAGCTTGGCTCAATGAATCCACTCACCAAAGTCGGTGAGAATGAGAAGTTGCCATTAAGGCAACCACCCAATGTTAATAGCAAAGTGGACATGAGTGAATCACGCATATCAACTCCTCTTCCTGAAAGGGTGTCTCTGCTGTTTCACTCAGAGTCACCTGAGGTGCATATAAACAGACCAAATGGGTTTCACAAAATGCAGCTAGGTAAAGAATACCCTCTGCCACAACTTGAACCAATAGATAATACCAGCAAAGTACACAATGGGCTAATCCCTGACCCAGATGTCCATGAAAACGTAGGGCATAAAGCAGAAGTGTGGTCAGACAGTGAACACAATTTCCTTGATGGAAATATTGGTGGGGTGGCTGTTGCACCATCCCATGGTTCAATCCTTATTGAATGTGCCAGGCGGGAACTTCACGCAACTACTCCAATCAAAAAACCAAACAGAAACCACCCAACCCGAATTTCCTTAGTCTTTTACCAGCACAAGAGCTTGAATGAACCCAAACACGGGCTGGCCCTTTGGGAAGCCAAAATGGCAGAAAGAGCAAGGGAGAAAGAAGAAGCCGAAAGACTGGGCATCAATGATATAAACAGCTCTAAACCTCCTAACAAAAAGGTGAAACTGGGCATCAGGGACAAGGAGGACATTGTGCAAGAGGATCATGAATTGGTGCAAATTCCTACTCGTAGGGCAATGGCAATAAGTAGGGATGGAGTAATTACTGTATCTTCATATGCCCTGACTCAAGTCACAGGCCCATACAATCGCTGGATTTGACTTTTAAGTGGTATTCTTGCTGCCTTACCTCAATGCTTTAGTTCATATCTTGTGGTGCTGTTCACTTTTTTTTTTTTTTTTTTTTTTACAATTTTTTTTCCTTTATGGTTTTATATGGTTTTCATCTCAACTGTCATTAGGTTTCATTTTTTGTGGATTTTTAACTGTGACAACTGAAAAATTATGTATACTTTTAAGGAATGGTGCTCAACGCACATTTTTTAAAATGTGATTTTAACTATTTTATATACAGGTCAAAAAAATCATGAACAAATGCAAAAAATATATATATTTATTATGGCAACCTGGTTTCTTCAAGGTTAGTCTTTTAAATCATTGAGTTTAATATCCAAGGATTTCATTTCTGGTGCTTTTGAAAGGGCCTGTTTACTGCAAATGTATATTACAGTGATCTATATTCACTCTGTAAATGGTGAATCTTAATTTTAAGCTACTATATATATTTTATGGATTTTGTTCCTCACCTCCTCAGGTTGAGTAACAACTGTTTTTTGAATGACTTTTAGTTAAGTCATCAAATGAACGTTTATACATAACACAAGTGTTATTTAAAATAGTGGTCTGCTGCCACCTTTTTTCCCCAGGAATTACTAAGATATTTTTGTGCCAATGTTTTAGTAGCTTTCAGTCCTTGCCAAATTCTTTCACACCTGCACCGGAACCTGGGCCTTAATCCACATTTTTCTAACCTGGGCTCTATGTAGTGTGGGATCCCTTATGTGGGTGGAAGTCATCCCATATTATTTTATGGGTTGACTTACATAGAGCAGTGGTTTACACCCGCAGGCAGCCCATCATTTGTTTACATATTATTTGTCATCTTTGTAATCAATCAAACAACAACCTTGGGAAGCATATGTGACATAGAACTCGTCAGAAATGCACTAATAATTGCTGAGGGTTCATTTTTAAAATTAATTATCCATTTATCCCTGAAGCACATCAGAAATATATTCTAGTTGCTAGGCATTTTTAGGAGCTTTTGCATGTGCTCTTATCTTAATGTGAAACATTTCATCAATGTAGTTTGTACCTGGGTGGAAAAAAGGTGCATTATAATCTGGGTTGGAGTGGAGTGCTAGGGTGAAAGGATCATCACATGAAATGACTCCTTTCATCCTCTGTGTCGACTTCAAAAGGAATATTCAATATGTTGGTTTTAATTTAATTTCAGTAATGAAGGAAAGGTACATGTTTTCATGCATTTTTAATTTTTTTTTCTCTTTGTGGAGGTGGTGTAAAATATTTCTGTTCTATACATGTATATACAAACAATATATCTGAAAAGCACTTTCATTTTTTAATAACTTGAAATAGTTCTGAATCTGATTTAAGTATACCTTAATTGTGAATATGTTGGTCATTTTTAAGTTAAATATCTCTTAGCAAATTTGACATGTTTTGCTCTTTTTGGCACAATTTTAAGTTTTATCAAATAATGTGGATTTTTTTTTCCAGAATCATTGTAACTGGGCTGTAGGACATGGTGATAGATATACATATTTATGTCCTTCAAGGTTAATTGATGGTATGTGATCCATTTTATGAATGTTAGCAGAATATCTTTAAGGTAACATTGGCAAAAAACTAAACAAACGAAATGTATATAATGAATGAATTATACAAACTTGGGCTTTATTCATCATGGCAGATAAGACATGAATAGCTTAAAAAATCAAGAAAAAGATTACTGTGATATCAAGTATGCTCTCTGCAAAGTATTTTAAAGAATAAGCTTAAAATTAAGAGTGACTCAGCAGTGACAGTCACCAAAAAACGGCCTACTTGTATTTTTGTTTTTGCACATCTCTCTTGATTTTCCAGTTAGTTAACGTCTATTTTTATGTCACTTTGTCAGTGATTACTTGCACCTTAATTACTGTGTATCTAAAAGAGAAGAAACAGTGAAATACTGTATATTGTGATGTACGATTCCTACTGTTAGAAAATGTAACACTCTGTGCAGTAACAGGTCGAATGAATATGTTGTGATAATGGCACATTCTGTAGTACCACAAGTAAGTAGTTCACGTGAATTCAAACTTATTTTCCTTCAGAAACCAATTTTGCTTAAAGCTTCACTGCACCGTACTCTACAATATCGATAACAAAAAACTATTTGTAAACCATGTGTAAAACATTTCACTTTTTGTTGTTCTGTCTGATTTTGTTCATTTGATTATTATAATGCACCGAGGGCTGAGGGGGGATCTGTCCTAGAGAGCAGCAGTGGCTGAGTTGTACCTTTAATTTCACATGTGTTTTGTTGATTGGCAAAACCAGTTGACAAATACCTCCTGCTATCTGATTTCCAGTCATATACAGTAAAAAGAAACATGGAGCCAGTAGCCATTGCTTACACTTTGAGCTCTGTTGTGGTATTCTTTTTAATCTTCCCAGTTTCTTCTGAACCAAACCTTTGCCTTGAGTTTCTGGACCTTAATAGTAGTTTACACAACGATATCCTCATCACAAAAACTGATTTATTTAAACATGCCCAGTAGAGATTATTAATCTGTTAGTGTGTTTGGATAAGCCAGGCAAGGTAATATTGGCCAACGTGAATAAACAACAATTTGTTAAATACATTTTTCCTCTTTTGTTTTTTTTTGCTTTATTAACAAATATTAGTATCTGTCAGGACTAGCAGGCATACAAAAATAAAAATATTTTTTATGGGGGCACACTTTTGAGTCACCTGAATTAATAGACAACAAATGAAACAACAAGAGGTATTAAAAAATATATAACAGCTCCTAATACTACCTTTAAAAAGGGCTACGAACAAGAGACCTTATGGTAGAATTTGCTTTGCTCACTTGTCCTTATACCGAGGGCAATGATTTTTTTTCCCCAAAAAAAGATGGCAGAGCAAGAAAAAAAGTAATTGTTATAGAAAAAAACAGCAAACACGATTCAGAACCTAGTGAAACTTTTTTTTCCAGACAAAACCTGAATTTTAGAACATTAAAAAACTGAGTTAGAGCTGAAGATCTTACCATGCTTCCCGACTGCTTTTTATAGATGGGGGAAGTGGCTGCTGTGATGGAACACACAAACTCACGTTGCCACACTACGCATCACAGCCGTCTTGGATACCTGGACATGGAAAATCTGCTAGTGAAGCAATACACAATGGAAAACATGCAAAATAATTCATAAAAGGCATAACATTGAGCTAATCTGGCTACAACACCCAACAGAATCATTTGGTTTCATTTTCTGATTACAGTAATCCCTCACTTATCGCGGGAGATAGGTTCCAAGGCCGACCGCGATAACTGAATTTCCGCGAAGTAGGGACACCATGTTTATTTAATTATTAAACGTGTATTTGGATGTTTTTAAACCCTCCCTGTATTGTTTACAACCCACCCTTTACTCTATTAATAACAGGGACAACTGCTAAGCAATATGAAATCGGTAGATAAGTTTACACTTACTGTATAGCGAAGTACACGTAGCAGCTTGTAGGCGGTCATGACGTCGTCGACCTTGTTGCAAAGATTCCTAAAGCAGATTCCATCCAGAATACTGCCTTATCACGTCCACTTGCAACTCGTTTTGCGCCCTGGTTAAAGGACACTGCAGTGGTGTAGCTGTTCCCTTCCTTCAACATATCCAAAACTTTTACCTTTTCTGCAATCATTTGCATCTTCTGTTGGCACTTAGACACAGCCCCTGAAGCAGGAGCACGTTAATGCTGAATGAGTGAGATGAGACTTCCTGGTTAATGCAGCACTCCGTCGCTGAGCCGATCAGCAGCACACAGGAACTTAACTGCGTGCTCTGATTGGGTAGCTTCTCAGCCATCCGCCAATAGCATCTCTTGTATGAAATCAACTGGGCAAACCAACTGAGGAAGCAAGTACCAGAAGTAAAAAGACCCATTGTCCGCAGAAACCCGCGAAGCAGCGAAAAATCCGTGTTATATATTTTGATATGCTTACATATAAAATCCGCGAAGTCGTGAATCCGCGAAGTAGCGAGGGATTACTGTAGTCATTTGAGTTTGAGCTTTACCTAATTGGTCTCTAATAAACAGTAAATTTCTGATTAGTAGGTACTAGTATGAATGATCAAGCATTAAACAGTAGATGTCATTTTCAAAAGCCCTTTTTTACATATCAAGTAAACTGGCTGAAACCGATGAATTAATATCGTAATCCCGTCAGTGATACTTGCAGAAAGCTAGAAAGCCCCCTCCCAAATCCTATTACATGTAGGACTATTAGGTAAAAACTGACAGCAAAAAAACGACACACAGTCACTGTAACCTCAAGGACTACATTTGCTCATCCATACTATACAGTACGTAATGAAATGTATACAGTCATCATGAAAACAACAAGAATTTATTATGCTTCGTATTTAGCACCTGAGAAACTTACGTAAAGTTAAAAAGAAAGATTGTTAAATATGTTCAAAGTCAAGTCAAAGGAATGTAAAATATTGTATATTTTTTTCTTTTTCTGAATATATTTTTTTCTAGTCTGAATTTTAAACAAAATCTACCAAATATGGTATATTATGTAGACACACATTCAAAGTAGTTTGTGGAGATTCAGCCAAGTCTTTACAACTGGCAATGTAAAATGGCACCTTCCCTCTTTACACAGAAAATTATGTTGTACTGTATTTCAGTTTTACTCTTCTTTTGGTATTGTTATTATGCTCTGACTCAAGGTTGCAGGTGCTTGAGAGCAGAGGTTCCACATGTGATTCCTGTATTCTGGCCTGGACGTCTTATTTAAAAGAACAGATTAGAGTCAGTCTTTTGTAGTTCAATTGCTAGCATTCCTGGAATCACAGATCTTTCACTTACCAGGCCCCTTTGCTTTGTTCTCTTAAGACTTTTGTTACTCACTTGTCAGAGTTTTAAGCCCAGCCTGTGATTTTGCCTCACTTCTTTATAGACGTCTATTTTGATCCAAAGATTCCAGAAGCTTCTAAAAGTACAAGTCCGCCATCCTGTTAAAACAAAACCAGTAGGTTGTCTTTAACAAGAAGAGTTCAATTCGGTGTGCAGATACTTTTTGAAGTGCAACAGCTGTAGGTTTGAATCCTGTAAAGAACTGAAGGTCATGATTTTGGTTTTATTTATTTACTTAATTATTTTTACTTCAAAAAATGTTTAGTAATATTTTCAGTCTGTATAAGCTATGTCATAAATAATAAATAAATCTGTAATTTCTTCCATCAGAACGAAATATTAAAGTAAAGACAACTTTCAAAATAAAATATCAAAATTGTCTTACTGTGAATAAGTATGGACTGCTGTGCCAATTAGTGTGGGCTTCTCCTTGTGCCCCATGCCCCCGGATATCCTCTGTATTCTTTTGGCTCTGTAATGGAAAAAGCAAGTAAAAAATATGAATGAATGGATGAACGAATAAATGTAGGAAATGTGCCGTAAATGTTTCAGGACACTTCCTGTAAATTACATTTCATTTTACAAGAGTTGACTTTCTCCTGTTTTTGGGTGTGTACTTGATGTGGTCAAGGTTATCATAAAGGGATGTTATTATGAATTTGTAGGAAAAAAAACTCACATAGGAAGCTGTTGTTAAATTATTAGATAAAAAACAAAACATTACGTTTATTTCCCCTTAATTGAACAAATAAAAGTGTTACTTGCAATATGAGACCATTTCCATTTTGATATTTTTCTCAGAAACACGCAGATAAACATACAGTATGGGAAGTGAAATGTAATAATTAATCATCCATGTTTATAATTAGTGCCATTTGTTTGGTTCATTCAGATTTGATTGATGCTTATCCCACTAGAAGTTGCTGAAGTACATCATATTAGTATATTACATGCAGGTTTGGTGGACTGATGATGCTAAATTGGCCCCTGATGTGTGTACGTGTGTGTTCACCCTGCAATAACGGATAGGCTCCAATTTCTCTATAACTTTGCTCTGGATAAGTGGGTATAGAAAATGGAGGGAGGGGCAGAACTATAGATATATTAATAATCTATAATTGTGTAGCAGGTGTGATGTATGCACTTATAAACTGAGAACAGAGAATAAGCAAACTACATACAGGAAGTGCCAGGGGCCAGGAATTGAGCCAAGCACCTTGAACCTATAAGACAGTAGTGCCAACCATCACATCAACTTATAATACACCAGGCAAGGCTGAATAAAGGAGGACAAGTTTTGGATGGGGCAGAATGCTGATCTCCCACTAATATCAATGTAAACTCAATATTTTCAGGCTGATGATCAAAAATATATCAACTTAAGAACTGCATTACACATTTCAATACAGTTGTATGCATCAGAGTTGAATCTAGTTGCATTTATGCCAAGGGCACTGAACACGCAATTGAACTCATGTAACATTTACTTTCAGTACATTTAGAAGGATGCCATTTTAAGTGTAACACCATACCCAAGAACCCTCTTCACAGAGTTCTGTTGAAGTCTTTTCTTTACTTCTGAAACAGCTTTCTTACATGTATTGAAATCATTAATATTGAATATTAGCGCCCTAGAAATAAATGAAGCAAAATACACATGGCAATACATGTCAGGTACAATCATGTGTGATCTGTCCCTTCTGTTCTGACAATGACTAGACATACACATTAGTTTGTCACACATTGCCACTGTCCCACTCACACTGTGCACAACTAACTTGTAAACCAGACAGTTAATAATCATACAGTATTCTAATTTTTCATGCTTAACAATCCAAAAAAGAGCATCATGGGATAAAATGATTGTTGAAATGTTTGAAAATACTCTTAACATTAAATACAATAAATTTAGCTTTCTACATTTTGATGTAGTTGCACTTACATTTGCAAGCTCAGATCACTGAACATATTTGCAAAAATAATTGAAAATCATACACAAAATAACACAACACTCACAAAACACGAAATAAAATGCAGCTCTTCCAGTGAAGTATACATACAACCCATATATTTCTTAAATTACATTTTAAATATTAATAAATACATGAATATATATTTTTTCAGTAGTGGCTTTGTACTCAAAAATCATAAATGTGCATATTTATTATAATAATTGTTTTTTTTATCTTTTCCTAACCTTCAAATTTCCCTAAACTTTTTATAATGTATAACAAAATATTGGAAGTATCATTTTACACAACATTTAATGCTCAAATAATGTCAACAGTGATATAGTTGTGACAATTTTGAAATACATTTATTTTAGTTATTCCATGTGAAATCACAAAGTCCTTATAATAATGATGTCATACATAGACAATTATTTTAAGTTCCTGCTGCCTTTAAATGATTGCTGCCATTAAACTAGAATATCAGAAAAATTTTGAGAACAAGTCATTCAGCCCAACAAAGCTCGCCAGTCCTATCCACTTAATTCCTCCAAAATAACATCAAGTCGAGTTGTAAAGGTCTCTAAAGTCTTACTGTCTACCACACTGCTTGGTCACTTATTCCAGGTGTCTGTAGTTCTCTGTGTAAAGAAAAACTTCTTATTGTTTATGTGAAATTTACCCTTAACAAATTTCCAACTGTGTCCCTGTGTTCTTGATGAACTCATTTTAAAGTCACAGTCTCAATCCACTGGACTAATTCCCTTCATAATTTTAAACACTTCAGTCAGGTCTCCTCTTAATCTTCTTTTCCTTAAACTGTAAAAGCTCAGCTCTTTTATTTTTCCTCATAACTCATCCCCTGTAGCCCTGGAATCAGCCTAGTCGCTCTTCTCTGGATGTATCAGTTAAAATGTGCTTGATCAGGATCCTTACTGTACTTGTGCAGGATCATTACTGATTATTTGGAGCTCATCATCTGAACTATGTTAATGATATCTGATATAAACTACTGCACTGTCATTTGTATATGTGTCCATCATTTATGTTTTAGATAAAAGCAAAATGTTTTTCTACACTATGTTTTTTAAATCTTACAGATGCCATATGTGTGTCTTTGTTTTGTTTTTATTAATGAACCATATTCCTTACCTGCATTACAAGAATCCTACGCCAGGCTTGTTCTTTCCTTCTCTATCATTATTGGTACCGACCTTGGCTTGTCACTTTTCTGAATGGGCATAAAAGAAAGAAGTGAATACAGATAGCTGTGCATTACTTTGCTACTTTGCCTCAGTTTACCTTCACCGGCTATCAAGTCTGTCAAGCTTAATTTTAAAAATACATTTTGTTGACTTTGCTTTGAAAAGATTTATAAATTAAGTACAGTGGACCTACATATTTTGGTCCTTTTTTCTTCTTTCATGAATATATTCCAGGAATAGATGACCAAATAAAGAGTTCTGACCATTTTTTTTCCCAAAGTTACAGAAAATGTACAATAGCAGAGAATATGAGATGTTGTTAGTCAGCTGTCCACAGTTTGGCTCTCAGGTACCTCTTTGTATTGTCTTAGTCTGAATTTTGCATCCAAGTGTATGTGGTACAATACAAGACAGAAGAGTCCCTAATCACAATGCTCTTTGTGACACTTAAGACACATTTGTTCTACTCAACTTGAATATTTATGAAACAGTCTTGCTCTGTTGATTAGAACATATTTAACAACTCTATTAGGAGGCAGTCATAATTAAAATTTTAGCATATCTCAATGATGATACATACCCATGGAAGGAGACGTTAACTGCATAGTACAAATTTTCCACTAGCTTGCAAAGGCTTGTTAAATGAGGCATCTTTGATGGTGTCAGTTGTAGTTGAATCCTGATTGGTCTGTTATATGATTTTACATAGCACCAGTTATATAAATACATTATTAAATAAATTAATTAAAATATAAAATCAGTATTAAGTGTGATCTAAATTTACACCGTTGTAGTAAAGCTATAAAATATTAGCACTCTCAGAATGAATGTGCAAAATTGAGAAATCTCTTAAATCACCATGTGTCGCAATTCATAACTCTCAATGCCTTCACTTTGAGCTAAAGCCCAAAACAAAAAAAAAAATTCCTTCTTCTCCTTTTGTTAGTAGTTTTTGCACAAAGTCTGCACCTGATCACACATTAGCCTAGTCTTTGCTTCTTGGTTTTGCTTGTTTCATGTAATAATTGTTGTTCTTCTGATGATGTCTGTCTGTGTTCCAGCCAATTGTCTCACCACATTATATTCACATTTCACCCCATGCTGCTGTACTTATGCACTGATAATGGAATTATAATAGGCTCCTTCAGCAAGGAGGTATCAACTACTCAATAGCTGGTAGGAAGAAGATTTCAGCTTAGGACACAGGCATGGTTGTGCTCAAACCACAAAGTGACAAGAAAAGACCAGGTTTGTGCTGAACTACCGCTAGACACCCTACCATGGGACCAATGCGCAGACCTCACAAGTTCCAGCTATTTTACAAACAGAAAAACAAAGTGGCTTCACTTGATGAAACTGAAGAAGCGTTCAGTTAGCCATCTGGGTCACATTAGCTACTTAATGTGGAGTGTTGACACTGCTGAATCTCTTGCAACAAGCAATTTGTTTGTTAGAACATCAGAAAAATATGTCAAGAACAGGACATTAAACCTAACAAGCGTGTCCATCCTTTTCATACAGATTGTCTAACATAACATCAAATTAATGTTTGAAGGTCCTTGTCACTTAGTAATTTATTCCATGTGTTTATGATACTATGTGTGAAGAAAATTTTTCTAACATTTTTGTGATTTCTGCCCTTAACAATTTTCCAACCATGTCCATGTGTTCCTGTAGCAGAGTTTATTTTAAGTAACAACTGAGGTCTGCTGTACTAATTCCTTCCATAATTTTAAACACTTTGATCATGTCCACTCTAACTTTTAATTTTCTTAAACTGAAAAGATTGAACTCCTTCAGTCTATCCTCATGGTTCATTCCTTTTAGTCTCAGAATCAGTCTTTTTGCTCTTCTCTGAACTTTCTCTAGTGCTGCTATTTCTTTTTTGTAATATGGAGACCAAAGCTGAACACTTGTGTATGTACCATGCTTGATAGGCGTTGCTCAAAGAATGTGAGTTATTCCGTTAAGCTAATAATTGTTTGCATTATCTATTATGGCACACTGGCAGCTAAAGGTGGTTATAACACTATTGACATCAGCAGTCAGCAGTTGACTTTGATAAATAAGGTCTCATGTTACTGTCACCATATTAATTGTTTCTTTAATAGTCTTAAACTGTAAAAGCTCACAGAGACTTGATTAAACATCATACATAAGCATGTATTCCAACTTAAATATTTCTGTAATACACAATATTAAATATAACAGTTAAGGATAGTCGCACAGTTTTTATGACATTATTACATTTGGGATTTTTGCTGCGGTAAATAAAACTGGAGGAAAATAAATATAGGGTTCAGACCTTAGCTAAACAAATGAGCTTGATGGACCGAATGGTTTCGTCTCATTTCTTAAATGTTCTTAAACATAGGATCTTTTTCTCTATCAATATGTGGGTTCCAGCTGTGATACATAAGCTCACTCTGTACACAAAATTTATGACCGTTGCCTTGAATTCACATTCATTTGGTAATATTTTAAAACCACCATGAAATACAAGGAGCCTTTCTTCTAGCTTTGTTTATCCGTCACATTAAATTTCTGACTTTAATATTTAATCACCCTTTGAGAGAACTCTTTGCCACTGGCACACACTGTTTTAGTATACTAGTATCATTAGCCACAAATAATTTTCGGTTTCATAGTCAGTTATATGATGTGAAATAGCGATGGGCCCAGTTTAGAAGCATTGCTTAGTAATATGTCTGTCCACTGTATGAACTGAAGGGGATCCGCTTAAGCAGACCCGGGACTTGAATGGAGCCAAGGAGGAGGTCAAATATTTTAAAACAAAGGGATCTGTTATAGCAAAGTAAAACATAAGGAAGAACAATGAAAACGTTTGGTCTTTACCACTACTGCCTTTTGTTTTTCTTGACACATTATTGTAAGCTTTGTTTCATACTGCATTTCATGTCCTTCTTTTGCTGTACTGCAACTTTAATGTTGGTGGAGCAGTACAGGACTCAGCCTTATCCAACTTGTTGATATGCTAATGTAAAAGAGAACAGATTAATAAAGAAATACAAATATTTCATTGGGTGTTTGGATCAAATCTACATGTCAAATTACTTAAAACTCACTGAATTTATTTTTCACGGGGTGCTATATTGTGGTGCATTGTATCATATTGTGCATTTATATTGATCACAATACAGTAAATAAATGTGCAGTACAAACAGGTTCTAAAGGAATAAGGACTTGAATTGATGGTGCTGCTGTTTTCAAATATTTCAAGCAAATCCCTGATTCCAAGCACTGGTTATATTTAGCTTGATCTTTCATTATTCAACAACTCTTTCATTTTAGATTTGAACAGAGCAGTGGCTAAATGTCGTAATGAAAATAAACAGAATTCAAAAGTAGTTTTTTCTAATGAATGTACATTATAGAAATCCATAATCAGAAAGTGAATGGATGTTTACGTCAATGAATGTATATCACCTGTAAAGTTTCCTGATACATTTTTTAATCAAAGACCTGAACCGAAACAGTTCCAGTTATGAGGTTTATTATAATTTGTTTTAAAAACCCAAATTTTGATCTTTTGTCAATAGGTTTTTGGATACATTAAGAAATCTGTATCAAATTTGTTAACAGGCTTTAGGATACTTTAAGAAATCTATATCCTATCTATAGGAAATCCATTTTGTTCATTCCAAACTTTTATTTATATATTGTAAGAAAGGAGTGCAATACAGAAAAGGTTTTGGGGAACATCAGTGACCCCGTATAATGAAAACAAATAAAAATAAATTCTTTTTACAAAGATGTTGAAAACGACTTTTCAGACACAACTCCAATATAGAACTTAGTAAATATGGACGAACTTCCGGTCATATGATTTAGCAGTGAAGTGGCTGTCAGCCTTCTGCTCTGCAGTGGAAGAGAAAAGGCATTAGAACACAGCGCCACCCCCTGGTTTGGAGGGTAACTACCATCACTTGAATCTTAACCTAAGCTGAATCCCAACTTAAGCTGAATCCCAGTGCACACAAGTGATAATAGAGCACCTCTTAAGTTTAATTTGAGGGAAGGCATCCATTAAGTGCCTCTTATGAGGAATTTAATGGACCTCAACACATTTTTCTTGTATCTTACTAAAGCCTGGCACAATTACAGAGTGGTCAGTACTGCTGCCTTATTGTTCCACTGGTCTGTGTTCGAATTACACGTTCAGTTGCTGTCCGTATGGAGTTTGCACCCTCCCCTGTGTCTGCCTAGCCTTTCCACTGGGTGCCATGCTTTCGCTCACTCTTCATTACCCAAAGATGCATGTGTTAGGTTAAATGGGGTTAAGTGGAATTGTGCTGTGTGGTAGACTCGTGCCCTGTCCGGAGCAGTTTCTTGCCTGCCATCTAGTGCTGCCAATATAGATTCTGGCTCATATCACACTGAATTTAGATTAAATGGTTTTGTGAATGTTAGTTTATGTCATATTGCAATATTATAGAATATCCTGCAGTCAAAAAGTGGCAGCCACTTCTGAAATATGACTTCATATATTCTGATAAAATTTACATTGGTGTTTTTCATTATTTATGGCAACTGCAGTATAAGCTATTTATTTAGGTTAGGAAAAATGATTGACAAAGTAAATGCATTAAGATTTTCTGAGCAGTTGACAAATATAATGTTTGTAAACTTTTGGCTAGTGCACAGTTCCTGATGTACTTGTCACTACTAGACAATTTGAGTATGTATGCTAGACTCATGTACTAATGAGAATGAGAACATTGCCTGCAATACTAAAATTAAAGAATTGTGTGTCAAAATCAAAAATAAACAAGATTTTTTAGTTATAGAAGTTCAGATGCTGAAAGGAAAACTCAATAACAAAAATATGCAATGCAAATGTTAAAGCCTTCCCTGCTATTTGTGACTTTAAATAATGAATGCTCCCAGTTTCAGATAAAGAACTACCAACGCTTCAAATTGCTATTTGGCATCTCCCAGTTTGGTCCTAGAGTTTCTCTCAGTGGTGAATAACCATGAATACCGTCCAATTTCCTGTTCACATTTCAATTAAAAAGACTGAATTGTGGGCATCCTTTCATTTTATTGTAAATATTCTAAAAATGCTTGTACATAGTAACTTGTATGACAAATGTGACAAATACATGTGTTCATATATTCTCATTTTTCTACATTTTTTTCTCCAAGTAAAGCTAATTTTCCCCCTGGGACCGCCTCAAGCCCATTTTCCAATAGTTTTCTTTATTTTTGTTAACTGCACAACTTATTACAAACACACTGCATTAGAGACAACAGAGAGGTTCAAATTGTATTCTTCAGCTAGTCTTTCTATGGGATTTATCATCACCAAAATTACAAGAATACATTCAGCCAGAGGTACATTTGTACCTCTGTCATTTGTACAATGACATTGGTGCATTGTATCAGTTGCCATTTGGCAGCCCTTCTTTTAAACAAATAAATTATCCACAAGACCTGTCTGAGATAGCAAAGTTAAGTTACTCTCATCCTGTGTTTGAACATAAAGAGTTAAAAATGGTGGTAATATTTAATCTAGTGGTTTAGTAATGCAGGACATAAAAGTGCAAGTACCGAAACAGTTTCACTTGAAAAAAAGTTCATATGTAGCCCCAGTAAATAAAGTAAATGTTCTTAATGGTTATTTTTTACGGCCAAGTGTGACATAAACTATATCTGGCTGAGCCATTAGTACAGTGCTGTCTTGACAATGCCTAGTTTCACTAAATATTAAAAATAAAATCACTCACATATTTTGTATTCTTGTAAAGATATAGAACCAATCTTCAAGTCAATAATGAGCCAATACTAGTGTTATAATTACTTACTTTAAATGAATTCATTTTATAAAGTAGCTTATATCCAGAATACAGAATTCAGCACTTTAACTACGCTGCACTCCCTTTGCTTGATGCGACACATGTCGCCCTGCAGTGTCTTTCAGAAGTCTTCATTCTAAGATATTGTGGTCAATCACAGGTTTACCAGTTTTATAAACTGTGATGACTGAATGGACAGCATTAGCAAGTGTGAGATAACTCTTTTTTAATTTGATATAAATAAAATGAAAATTTAAATGATACTGAAAGCCATTGATGGCTGAGCCTAATGAAGTTCTGAAGGTGCTGTCATTGTGTGAAAGATAAGTGAAATGATTACTTGATAACCAATTTTCATTTAATCAATCTATTACTCATTTTTCAATATATATTTTAGTAATTAGTGGGACCTAAAGTGATGTGCTGCAGATGTCTTTGGTCAAGCTTTTCTGTAGTAGTAGGTTGTTGTACTATGTTAGCCAGAATGGATGCAATGAGAAGTCAAGCAAAATGATACCTTTTATTGGTTAACTGAACAGTTTACAAGATGCCTGAAGGAGCTGGCATATTGTAATCTGTTCAGTTAGCCAATCAAAAGGCGTCAACCTTTTCTGAAAAGAGCGGTTACACTTAGTACATTGGCCACTGCTCAGTTCATGAATAAGCAGGCATCTATCAAGGAGAGTACAACTCTCTCCAGTAACTGCTGAATCAGGGATGCTTGTAAATTTCTTTTAAATATTAGCTAATTATTTTTCATTAATCTTTCAGGGAGTTTTGTATTTTTCTTATATGATACAATTGTGTGATCACACACTCTCTTGTAAGATTACAAACAAAATGTGTACAATTAAAATGTATTTGATGGTGAACATAACATTCATGTAAATATTGTGCATTTTTTTCTGGGATCTGTTCTGTATTTAAACCAACATAGCTAGTGACAAGTGACTTAATTAGACAAAGTAAGTAACCACTCCCTCAATTGAAACTGTTCTTGTCCAGAAAAATCACAATGGTTTGCCATCTTACCGCCGAGATACTTGAAAATTGCACCTGTTTACTGTAAATTGCAGCAAATGAGTCACAATTTTTGGAGATTTAATATACAATACATTTGGAAATACATGCTTCTGGGGTTCTTGTAATGAAACTCTTGGAAATGTACATTAAAAGGGCAAAGTAAATTATTTTTTCCCTTGACGAATGACAATTGTATTTTTGTGAGGTTTTGCATTGTCTTGTTGTGTAGTCAGCGATTAACATGTTTTCAAAAGAATTGGGATAAAAATTAAATGTACATGTTAGTGATATTTTAGTTTTGCAGACATCTTAAAAGAAAAAAAATAAAATAAAAGATTGTCCTGTTCCAAATGTTGCCTACATTAAGCCTTTGTAGGTGGTTTTAAAAATAAATCTCTATATATTTATATTTTGCACTTGGACTGTTTTGGTTGTGGTTTTATTATCTTGATCATTCTTGTATTCTGCTGTCAGTTCAAGTAACTGCATTTTACAGTAGAATCAAGGAACCCAACAACATTTGGCAAGGTTTTGTCAGGCCTGAAATGAAGAGAGCTTCCTTAGTTTGGAGCTTGGAGCTCTCACAGTGCCTGGTATCTCCTACACTCTCTGTTTCTGCGTTTAGGCTTCCTTGAACAACTCGCTGTCTTGTTTGTCAAATTCATTCTTCTGATTGCTCTTTCATGTCTGCACCCATTCCCCTTTTTGATTCTGAGCATGTTGGTCAGATTCAACTACTGTGGATCTTTTGCAATTTGACATCTCGGTATGTAACTAACCAGAGGATCTTTTTTCAAACACAGATTTCATCTATTCCTCTCAGTATTACTTGGCATTTGGATCAGATGTGAAGATTACAGAGTAAAGCATTAAGCTGAAATGTCAACATTTGATGTGCCATCATGTAAGTCGGAATAAACCAGAGTTATCCAGAATTAAAGCCCATAAACAATACTGAGATTTGAACATGAAGAAGCCATTTTGTAGAGATGTTAGAGACAGACTTCATGTCAAAGCAGCAACAACTGCCAACACTCTTACTTTTAAGGGACCGAAAGTCATATAGAAGGTAATTCTTGGCTAGCAGTGTAATGTACAGGGGAACAAGAGCAGGACAAATTTAACTTTACTTAGACAATCTGGGTACCTGCGGTGTAACCACAATGCCTGGTGTACTTCCCTACCTGACAACTGGCTTCTTCTTTTCAGTTGGCCTAGGGGATCGACATGAAATTGTAAACAACAAGGTTACATTTATATTTATTCACTTAGTAGATGCTTTTATCCAAGATGATTTATAATAACAACAAGGTTTCTGGCTCATTCCCATCCTGTGACTCAGCGATTTTATAAACATATACTTGAGTACATGAGGGTGATGGAAAATTAAAACAGTTTGGCAACATAGTGACATTGTTTTGTCTTGGTAGAGTGCTATGTGACTCTACTTTCCCCTTTTGTACTCTTTATTGTGTAGACCAGGAACATGCAGTCAGAGGAAGCAGGTGAGTAAAAAAACTAATAGTGATAACATAAAATAAATTTGTCCACTGGTCTGTGCTATAAATTTGTTTGCTGTATGATTCCAATAACCTTTGATCATTTTTATAGTCAAAATCACTGAATTGGCGTATTTCTTGTTCAAATACATGGGAGATACGCGAGGTGCTGCAGCGATGAGCCTCACCTCACTCGGACTGCGCTCTCCCTCACACACGGGGTTGATGCAGCAATTGCCGCGTGCCTGTTGCTGTCTCTCTGTATGTCACCAAAATAATGTTGGTAGACACGTTTATTATACACCCTGACTTTCCACAGTCTGGCTAATATCTTTAATGAGTGTGTGTGTGACATATTTAGTCTTACTGATCGGACATAAACCCACAGTGAAAAGGGGCGGATGTGAGCCAAACAGGTGCTCGTTGCTGCTGTTCTTCTACACAAAGGCTCTCGGCGCCAATAAGTTTGCGATATCAGAAAGTCAAGTTCCGACTGACTGCCAAAATGGAAGATTAATATTTTTAAAACTAAAGGAAAATAAGGAGGACTTTTACAAGAAAGTGACAAAGATTTTCGTGGAGAAGGATAGATGCATGGACTTCATTCATAAATAAACATAAGACCATAAACGGTTTTCAATTTTATAAAAAAATGGGATCAGACTAAGAAAAAAACAATCCAATATTTAAAAACTAAATGTTGACCTTAAATAAAATATTTTTTTGCTTTTCTTGTTATCCTTTGGTTGAACAGTCTGTATTAAAATGTATTAAAACCTCAGAAATAAAAGCTTTTAAAAACAACTAAATATTTCAATTAAGGTCAAAAATGAAATCTGTTTTTTTACACCACTCTATACTTTTCATTTGTATTGAATGAGTATGAATTGTGGAATTGCAACGGCAAATTTAGAACACATGAAGGGTGCAGAGCAAATGCGCTCTCTCCGCTATAAACGTAACGTTCTTTCTTAGCCAAATATGCGCCTTACCTATGTGTGTAAAGAATGCTGATGAGATGTGAAACATAACCAGTAGTCAAATTTGCATGTTGCAAATTGAACAGTCAATAAGCTACTCTTTTGGGTTCATATATTTGTAAATCTGACTCTGAAGGAGTCCGTGCCTCACTAGCCATGAACCACACCGCATGTCACTGGCGTAGACTTTATCAGAATTCCTCAAATCCAATAGATGGTACTTTTCTATTATCATGGCGGAAGATGGAAAACTTACAATTAGGCACCTAATAGGAATTTTAAGATTAGGCACTCCAAGGGGACATTAACATTAGGGACCTATAGGTGACTATGCTCCACCCTTACTGACGTTAAGGTTAGTATTTGAAGTTGGGGTAGGCCAGTCTTTGCATCACGATAATAGAAAAGTATCATATATTGTTCTTTAACACAGGAGTTAAGTTACACAATTTTAATAATGTATTTTTGGTAATATTCATAAAATAATAATAATAATGAAGTAGAGTACATGTTAACATTGGCCATCATACAACCTGATAAATGCTAGATGTATAATTTCAGATGTACTTACTCAAACGTCTTTGGTCATGTCATCCTTTCTAGTCAGCTTTCTTCTGGACAGGCCACAATCCTGTCTCAATATGGCTGCCAAGTTGTGCTTCTCCTTGTGTTCGCTTCATGACCGTGGTGGGTGTGAGGGGTGGGGGTGGGGGGGTTGGGGATATGGGTAAAGCGACCAACTTTATACATTCCTGTCCAAATCCTTAGGCCAATAGGGCGTTGTAGTACAGAATGGCCTCTGATTCAAAACCAATCCCAAACTGCCATACTTTAGACCAGTGGTCCCCAACCTTTTTGACAGCAAGAACCACTTTATTAGATGCAAATTTATCCACGGACCGGTCGGGGGGGGGCAGTTTTATACACAATTTACATAACATTTCTATTATTATTAAAGTTATTAAGCAGTTCGCATACGTTTGCAATCTGAGATTTTTCTTCTTTTTTTGCATATAACAAAGACATATGCTTTACATTTGCCATTCCAACAGATTGCACATCACAAACATTAACACTGCAATCTTTTTTTCGTGTCTGCCGTTTCTATAGGAGGGTGACAATGAGTTAAATTTCAATGGATGTTTTTCAAATGTTGACAAACAATAAGCAAAAGGTATCACTGAAAACCACAGACAACAAAAACAGCAAAAAAAATAAATAAAAACAGTACAAGGAAAGTTCGAAGAAAGAGATTTTTTTTACAATGTTTCTGGTTGGGGATCGTTGTGCAAATGTGCACATCTGAGCTGCGACCACAAAAGTATCTGCTGAATGTACTTCGTAGTAACACGATTTCTATAGACTCATGTCATATGGGGAAACTGTCGGGACCATAAAAATACTTTGTTGTAATAGTCTCTCACCTCGGTCTCTCTCCTCTCTCTGTGCCGCAAAGCCCCGCCCGCCAAGCGTTCTGAAAAGTCTGAGTGAGTCGCCGTTGCCGGCAGTTCTCTCGCAGCCCGGCTGTCAGACGGCTGCGGACCGGTAGTGGGCCGTGGACCGGGGGTTGGGGACCCCTGCTTTAGACCAATGGGAGCACACACTGCCTATTCACACCTGCCCTCAAATAGTGGATACCATTTTTTTAGCTGAATCTTGCCAGCTAGATAGTTTTCTGGCCTTCCTGCCGCGTACGTCTCATAGAATGTCCTACATGGAATCCCCGTTGCCAAACCGATTTGAGGCATCCCCCTAACTCAGCAATATATTTCACATCCTGAGTTGATCTTAAAGACTCAGGGGTTGGCTAGTTCAACATGCAAGCACACCATGCCATGAAACACTAATATTACAACAAGTATGTCTAGCTTATTATATACAAAATATCACTCCACCACAGACATTTTAAAAACTTTTAAAAACCTGCTGTATAAAATATAGAAACACAATAAACTCACTAAGCAAATTATTAGGAGCATTATGCTAAGACTGAGTAGGGCCTCATTCTGCTCTCAATGCAGCCTCAGTTCTTCATGCCATGGATTCCACAAGATATTGGAAATATTACTATGAGATTTTGGTCCATGTTGACATGATTCCATCATGCAGTTTGTGCTGATTTTGTCAGCAGTCCATTCTATGAGTTTCCCGTTCCACCACATCCCGAAGGTGTTCTATTGGATTCAGATCTAGTGACTGGTTTGGCCACTGAAGAACACTGAGCACTTTGTCATGTTCATGAAACCAGTTTGAGATGATTTTGGCTTTGAGACATGGTACATTATCAAGCTGGAAGTAGCCATTAGAAAATACAGTAGATAAATTGTGACCACTTGGTCTGCATCCACATTCGAATTGGCTGTGGCATTCAAATGATGATTGATTGGTATTAATGTGCCCAACGTGTGCCAAGAAAACATTCTCCACACCATTACTTCTCCATCACCAGCCTAGACTGTTGAAACAAGGCAGGCACAGGGCATGGATTCATGCTGTTGGTGCCAAATTCTGATCCTACCATCGGTATGTCACAGCAGAAATCAAGATTCATCAGACCAGGCTACATTTCTCCAGTCTTCAACTGTCAAATTTTGTGAACCTGTGCCCACTGAAGCCTCAGGTTTCTATTCTCGGCTGACAGAAGTGAAACCAGACCTGGACTTCTGCTGTTGTAGCCCATCCGCCTCAAGGGTTGGATATGTTGTATATTCTGAGA
The DNA here is from genome assembly GCF_900747795.2 of Erpetoichthys calabaricus. Taxonomy (NCBI): domain Eukaryota; kingdom Metazoa; phylum Chordata; class Cladistia; order Polypteriformes; family Polypteridae; genus Erpetoichthys; species Erpetoichthys calabaricus. The sequence continues at coordinate 319,958,964 of NC_041395.2, forward strand.
TGCCTTTTTTTCTCACCACATTTGTACAGAGTGGTTATCTGAGTTACTGTAGCCTTTCTGTTAGTTTGACCAATTTGGCCATTCTTCTCTGACTTCTCTCATCAATAAGGATTTTCCATTCACAGAACTGCCACTCACTGGAAGTTTTTTCTTTGTTGCACTATTCAGAGTAAACTGAAATTTTCCCCGTTCTGGTGGTAGCTGTGAACATTAACTGATGTTCCTGACCTATATCTGCAGGTTTTTATGCATTGTGGCGCTACCATGTGATTGGCTGATTAGGTAATTGCATGGATAAGCAGGTATACAGGTGTGCAGATGAATATAGTTGTTAGTTAATTAAAAAAATCTTAAAAGACTAAATGGTTTACTCCTGTTTATAAATTTCTCATGTTCTTAGTATTCCAGGTATAGCATCAATATTTTCATAATTTTTAAGACACTTTGACAAAAACTATAGTGTGCCTTGAAAAAAGAATTTATCCCATTTAATTTTCAGCATTACTGTAGCTTTTGATTTTAATAATCCATAGAAGAGAATCTGACAGGAAAAAAATCATCAATGTTAAGTACTTCTGTCATTTGTTTACTGTGTGAGGAGTCTGGGCTTGTGAGTGTCCTGATAAAAACCAAAGATCCAGGCCTTTAATGACCTCTTAGGCGCAGCCATCAGCAGTGTATCTGTTTGTGGAGAGAGTGTCGACCACATTGAGAGGTTTACTTACCTTGCCAGTGACATTCATGTCTCTGATGACTTGTACTATGAAGTCAGTAGACAGATTGGGAGAGAATGGGGGTCATGAGGTCGCTGGAAAGGGTTGTGTGGCTCCCCTGATATCTCTGCAAAAGGATGAAGGTCCAAGTCTTTAGAGTCCTGGTGCTTCCTTTCTTGCTATATGGTTGCAAGACATGGACGCTATCCAGTGACCTGAGATGAAGACTCCTTTGGTACTGTATCTCTTTAAAGAATCCTTAGGTACCATTGGTTTGACTTTGTGTTGAATGAGCAGTTGCTCACATAGTCCCGAATGAGGCACATTAGCTGCATTGTGAGGGAACGTCAGTTATGGCACTACGGCCATGTGGTACGATTCCCTGAGGGTGATCTGGCTTGCAGGATCCTCATTGCTGAGGGCCCAAGTGGCTGGACCAAGCCAAGGGGACGTCCAGTTAAAACATCTGGCTGCGGAAGCTAGATGGCCATTTCCAGAGGGTGGGGCTGGACTGCATGTCTGCCTGGGGGGTTGCCATCCAGGATCCTGAGGTGTTTCGTTGTGTAGTGGGTGCGACAACTCACTCTAGCAGTGCATGCTCCCCAACCTGACCTGACCTGTAATCTAACATGTTGCGTTCAGATATTAAAAACCTATTGCACACAAGATAAACTCAATAAAACAGATTATTAAGATAAGCTGTCTGAATGTGATTGGATTGATGGTGCAGTTATTAGCAGGAAGCAGTATCCAGTAGTTCACTAAATTAGCCAAGGAGTCCAATTAAAAACACAAGCTGCTTGGAACAAAAACCTGCAGCCACAATGTGTCCCCAGGACCAAGTTTGGGAAGCACTGGCTTGCCATACACAATATAAATCCAACTAAATTCAGCCTTATCCTTAAAATGAAGTCAGAACACAGGTAATAGTCACCACTGAACAAAATTCTGTGAATCCACTGCTGGTGTATTTTATTCTGAATAGGGTAATTGGGTCAATTCTATGGCTGTGGGGTTCCAAGTAACTGCATTCAGGCCTTTATTGTTCAAACAGAGATTTTTTGGGACAAAACCTACTTTATTCCTGGCATAGTCATTCAAACAAAAGCTCTATAAGAAAATAGTGTGAGATTTTCCATGAAGGCACAAAAATCCTTGCACAGCTTCTAGTGATATGTAGGCCTCCCTCATCTTTGCTAAGGGTGTTGTTAATGCCTATCATCAGAAAGGCAATGAGGATAGCTGGGTTCCATTACAGAGCAGCAAGAAGAAACACAACAGCTCAGATCAATTTTGGCAAAATGTACCACATGATGTTGAATAGTTCTGGAATAAAGTTCTATGGACTGCAGAGTCTGAGCTGAAAAGTTTGACTGGCATTGGATCATTTGTATGTAAAGAAAAGATACTGTATTTCACTAAAAACTCCTCGTACCATGCTGCAGTTATCAAACATGGTGGCAGGAGTGCTATTGTTATTAAAAGCTATGCGATAAAGAAAAGGACTGGGAAATAAATGGGAATAATAGGCAGTGTGAAAGCTGAAACCAGAAGATCAAAAAGTACCTAGCATCTAAGATCAGAAAGATACCCAATTTAAACTTATAAAGTCAGAAAGATAAAAAGGACTTACAATTTTAAACACACACATACACTTTTTGATTTTTTTTTTAAGAATCTGCAAACTTGGAAAAGGAACTGGTTACGGGGGCCAAACTTCATACCTCTTGACTCCTGCTGTCACAAAGTTCATAACTTCTGACACTGGCGCTACCAACTGCATGGCAACTGTCAAATAAAACTGCACAACATTGGTACTCCCATTCTAAAATAAAATGGGATCGCTGGAAATCAAGAATAAATATTACACATTATCAAACATTCATCGCAATAATTAAGCAGTCCTAAAAAACATGCAGAAAAGAAATTTTTCAAGAACTCATGCTGAAATAAGCACAGAAAATAATCATTCATGACAATAAAACCTTGGATATGCTCTTTAGCATCAGGACTTGTGCAACTTACCATCTGTAAGAAATCATAAATTCAACTTTGTGTTGGATTCTTCCTCATAACAGTCCCAAGCTATCCATCCATTAGATAAAGCCCAGCTGAATTGAGCAACGCTATGATCTGAAACACACTGGAAAGTCTACAGTACATCAGAATAATAGAAGCTCAAAAGTGGATTTTTTAAATTACCTACTTAAACACAATGAAATCCCATTAGGCTTTCGTAGCAGGACCTGAAGCAAATCATTTGTGAACAAAACACTTACATTACAACATAATCAAGGTCAACATAATCAAGCAAACATCAGTCTGGGAGACTCTTTGAGAACAGGACAATGTTACAAAATTGATCTTCACAAGTGTTAGTTATACTTTTCAGGTTACAAAAAATTATCAGCTTTAACTGTTAGGGAGAAATTCAGCAAACAAGAGAGTCTTCAAATGCTGCTTAAACACCTTGAGGGAGTCAGAATTCCAAATGCAGGTGGGCTGCTCATTCCACCAGCTAGGAGCTACACATGAAAAGACTGAGATTTAATACCCTGCAGGGGAGACATCACCAGACACTATTTGTCAACAGACTTGAGTGGGCAAATAGGAGCACAAAGGCAGGACTCAAACCACCTGAGGGCAGTCCCAGTGATGCCAAGGTCAGAGAGAGTGGTAAAGAGGATCTGGTGGTTGACGAAGCTGAAGACAGAGGAGAGATATGGTACTTGAGATTAAGCAGCTCTGAAAGGATGAATAGGCATAGAGTCCTCCATAGTCCTTGAGAGAAGGATCAATAAGTACAGGAAACCTGGTTGTGATTATTGCTGTCAAAGATTCCATAACCACTTATTGATCCTTAGGGGGCAGAGGCTTTTTTTCAAACAAGGCACTGGATTTTGCATAATTTGTCATGTCATTTTCTACCTACTTAATGCAGCCAAGGGTCGCAGAGGGGGGTTTAGGGGGCTAGAGCACATCCCAGCCAGCATAGGGTGCAAGACAGGAATAAACCCTGGACTGGACATCAATCCATTACAGGGCAAACACACACAAACACCCACATACACAAACACACACAAACACTAGGGCCAATTTATCATCTTCAAGTCACCTAACCTGCATGTCTTCGGACGGTGGGAAGAAACCAAAGCACCTGGAGGAAACCCACACAGACACGGGGAGAACATGCAAACTCCACTCAGGGACACGAACCCTGGTCTCCTTGCTGTAGGGCAGCAGCACCGCCACTGCGCCACTGTGCCGCCCTTAACATAATTTTGTTTAATGAATATAAATATCTCAGTTTTTTTCTGTTTCACAAGAGCCTCTTTTATCTATTTTAAGAAATCAGATAACTGTAAATGTAAGATAAATAAATACTGAGTACTGGTACACTAAGATGCACCATCAACGTGATATCCAGCTCAAGCTGCTCATCCTGCATGATAACTGCAAAACTTATTTCCTTATGTATTTTTAAGTTTTTAGCTACATTGGTTACCTATAATATCACCATCATGATTGTGTGCCTCCACTTTCACCTTAGAAGATGGAATAATGGCACAAATAAATCACTGATCCTCAACTGATTTCAGCAACCTAAAGCACGATGGAATATCATTAAACCTTCGGCCTCTTAGTTCATGTTTCCCTTGCTTAGCAGAATGGCCTAACTGTGATCAAAATGTTTTTTGACTCCTGTTTCTGCCACTAGTTTATTATATTCTCATTCCTGGTCAGGATATGAGCTCATGTGCTTCTTAACACCAAACAGGAGGGAGTTCTGGAAACTACTCAGTCTTTCACTAAAGCCACTCATACAACTCTCCCCTAACACCTACAGAGTACACACAGTGTGTTAGTCTATAAAGTCAAAGTGTGTCAAAGGATTTGCACATTACTATCGGTTAAACTATTCACAAAAGCTGATTTTATCTGAACAACAAGCCAAGAGACAGACACATTGCAGCTGATCACTACCATTCTTGAGCTGAATAAAAATTGTATTAAAAGCATTTAGACTTCTTAAAGGGGAACTGGTTTTCTGAATTGTCAGTAATATTTCAAGTCCTGGTGAAAAGTGTCCAGAAATGTTACCTTATAGCTCTACAGATGCACCAGTCTCGAAGTACAGACTTGAGTTTGCACATTCTTACGAGTCTGCATGAGTTCCTTCTCAAATCCTCAAGGCAAGCATCTGTAAAGTGCTCCTGTGTGAGGGTACTCTATGATGATGTGGTGTAATATCCAAAGTTGGTATCTGCCAGATAGATAGATAGATAGATAGATAGATAGATAGATAGATAGATAGATAGATAGATAGATAGATAGATAGATAGATAGATAGATAGATAGATAGATAGATAGATAGATAGATAGATAGAGTTAGGTCCATAAATATTTGGACGGAGACAACTTTCTTCTAATTTTGGTTCTGTACATTACCACAATGAATTTTAAATGAAACAACTCAGATGCAGTTGAAGTGCAGATTTTCAGCTTTAATTCAGTGGGGTGAACAAAATGATTGCATAAAAATGTGAGGCAACTAAAGCATTTTTTTAACACAATCCCTTCATTTCAGGGGCTCAAAAGTAATTGGACAAATTGACTCAAAGGCTATTTCATGGGCAGGTGTGGGCAAGTCCGTCGTTATGTCATTATCAATTAAGCAGATAAAAGGCCTGGAGTTGATCTGAGGTGTGGTGCTTGCATGTGGAAGATTTTGCTGTGAACAGACAACATGCGGTCAAAGGAGCTCTCCATGCAGGTGAAAGAAGCCATCCTTAAGCTGCGAAAACAGAAAAAACCCATTTGAGAAATTGCTACAATATTACGAGTGGCAAAATCTACAGTTTGTTACATCCTGTGAAAGAAAGCAAGCACTGGTGAACTCAGCAACGCAAAAAGACCTGGACGTCTACGGAAGACAACAGTGGTGGATGATCGCAGAATCATTTCCACGGTGAAGAGAAACCCCTTCACAACAGCCAACCAAGTGAACAACACTTTGCAGGGGGTAGGCGTATCGATATCCAAGTCTACCATAAAGAGAAGACTGCATGAAAGTAAATACAAAGGGTGCACTGCAAGGTACAAGCCACTCATAAGCCTCAAGAATAGAAAGGCTAGATTGGACTTTGCTAAAGAACATCTAAAAAAGCCAGCACAGTTCCGGAAAAACATTCTTTGGACAGATGAAACCAAGATCAACCTCTACCAGAATGATGGCAAGAAAAAAGTATGGAGAAGGCGTGGAACAGCTCATTATCCAAAGCATACCACATCATCTGTAAAACACGGTGGAGGCAGTGTGATGGCTAGGGCATGCATGGCTGCCAGTGGCACTGGGACACTAGTGTTTATTGATGATGTGACACAGGACAGAAGCAGCCGAATGAATTCTGAGGTGTTAATCCAGCTAAATGCAGTCAAATTGATTGGGCGGCGTTTCATGATACCGATGGACAATGACCCAAAACATACAGCCAAAGCAACCCAGGAGTTTATTAAAGCAAAGAAGTGGAAAATTCTTGAATGGCCAAGTCAGTCATCTGATCTTAACCCAATTGAGCATGCATTTCACTTATTGAAGACTAAACTTCAGACAGAAAGGCCCACAAACAAACAGCAACTGAAAGCCGCTGCAGTAAAGGCCTGACAGAGCATTAAAAAGGAGGAAACCCAGCATCTGGTGATGTCCATGAGTTCAAGACTTCAGGCTGTCATTGCCAGCAAAGGGTTTTCAACCAAGTATTAGAAATGAACATTTTATTTCCAGTTATTTAATTTGTCCAATTACTTTTGAGCCCCTGAAATGAAGGGATTGTGTTAAAAAAATGCTTTAGTTGCCTCACATTTTTATGCAATCGTTTTGTTCACCCTACTGAATTAAAGCTGAAAGTCTGCACTTCAACTGCATCTGAGTTGTTTCATTTAAAATTCATTGTGGTAATGTACAGAACCAAAATTAGAAAAAAGTTGTCTCTGTCCAAATATTTATGAACCTAACTGTAGATAGATAGATAGATAGATAGATAGATAGATAGATAGATAGATAGATAGATAGATAGATAGATAGATAGATAGATAGATAGATAGATAGATAGCATCTTATTTGTCCCTGGAGGAAATGTAACCCTAAATTGTCCCTAGTGTGTGCTTGGTGTGTGGGAGTGTGAGCACCCTGCCTGTGGTTCGTTTCCTGCCTTGTGCCCTGTGTTGGCTGGGATTGGCTCCAGCAGACCCCCGTGACCAAGTAGTTAATATATAGCAGGCTGGATAATGGATGGATGGAAATGTAACTTTTTACAGAAGTTCAATAAATAAATAATTATTACTATATTTTGACAGATAACAAACCCCCTTCTCAAACACATATCAGAGTGACTAAAAAAAAGAAAATTTCTCACATGGCTAAAGATGAAATGAGGAGTAACAGTCACAGTGAGGAATAATGAAAACATTTTGCTGTTGGCATAAAGGAGCCCCATTACCGCTTCTTGATGTTGCTTAAGTAGTCTCCAGCTCCCCATAAGCCTGAACTGGATTAACTGGAGTAAAAAAAATAAACAGAAGGACAAAGGGACATGTTAAAATTGAGGTCAATGTGCAACAAAAGGACAATTTAATTTAAAAGAAGTATCTGGTGTGGTAATTGGTAGTATTCTTGATATTGTAAATTCGTCATTAGATATGGGGGTCTTCCCAGACTGTTTTTCCAAATGGATGAGTAGTAATTTTCTCAAACTAAATAAAGAGAAAACAGAAATTTTAGTGATCGGCAATAATGGATATAATGAGGTTATTAGAAATAAACTTGATGCATTAGGATTACAAGTCAAGACGGAGGGACCTGAATTTTAAATCACATATTAATCAGATTACTAGGACAGAATTTTTTCACTTAAGTAATATAGCAAAAGTTAGACCTCTTATAACATTGCAAGTTGCTGAAAAATTAGTTCACGCTTTTGTTTTCAGTCGGCTAGAGTACTGTAACGGACTCCTCTCAGGACTACCCAAAAAAGACATCAATCGATTGCAACTAGTGCAGAATGCAGCTGCTAGAATCTTAACTTGGAAATGAAAATCCGAGCACATCACTCCAGTTTGTCACTACACTGGCTACCTATTTTATTTAGATTGACTTTAAAATACTGCTTATGGTTTACAAAGCCTTAAATAATCTCGCTCCATCTTATATTTCAGAATGTCTTACACCTTACACTCCAAATCGTAACCTTAGATCTTCAAATGAGTGTCTGCTTAGAATTCCAAGAGCTAAACTTAAAAGAAGTGGTGAGGCGGCCTTCTGCTGTTATGCACCTAAAATCTGGAATAGCTTGCCAGTAGGAATTCGCCAGGCTAATACAGTGGAGCACTTTAAAACACTGCTGAAAACACATTACTTTAACATGGCTTTCTCATAGCTTCATCTTAGTTAATTCCTGATGCTCTTGTGGCATGCGGCTGGGGGTGGCACCCAGCCGGGACGCCCAGGAGGACAGGAGGAGGGCTCATGCCTCCTCCAGACCACGAGGGGGTGACCGCCCTAGTTCCTTTGGGGGCCACGGGTACAGAGCTGGGAAGCTCAACCCTGTAGGGGCCCATGGTCACCACCAGGGGACGCCCCAGTGCCTGGAGAGCCCTGGACCTCAGCACTTCCGCCATACCCGGAAGTGCTGGGGGGAAGAAGACTGGGGACACCCGGAGGGCTTCCGGGAGCACAGCCGGCACTTCCGCCACACAGGGGAGTGTCCGTGGAGGAGTGTCGGTAAGCACCTGGAGCCCATGTTGGCGTGTATAAAAGGGGCCGCCTCCCTGCAAACGATGACTGGAGTCGGGTGGAAGAGGACAAGAGTTGTGTTGGAGAGGAGTGGAGGCGGCCTGAAGGAAGCAGGCACTGTAAAGAGAGGCCTGGACTTTGGGGGATTGGTGCTGGAGGCACTGGGTTTGTGCAGTGACTTTTGTAAATAGTGTACATAATAAATGTGTGTTGGGTGACATAACAATGTCAGTCTGTCTGTGTCCGGGCTGCTTCTCACACTCTGTATATTCAATTAATTATCATTACTATTCATGGTGGCTCCAAAATCCGTACTAACCCCTACTTCACTTCTGTTCTTTTTCCGGTTTTCTGTGGTGGCGATCTGCGCCAACAACACCTAATCAAATCACCGTGATGTTCTTACATTGATGAATTAAAGGCCAGAAGTACACATGACCATCATCATCAAATTCTTTCATGTGAGCCTTGAATACAATGAGGACTAATTGAGGTCATTGATGTTAGGTAGAATGCCTAGAGGGGGCTGGGTGGTCTCGTGGCCTGGAACCCCTGCAGATTTTATTTTTGCTCCAGCCGTCTGTTTTTTTATGTCCTACCTGGCCATTGGACCTTACTTTTATTCTATGTTAATTAGTGTTCCCTAATTTTAATTATTTATTTTGTCTTTTTTCTCTTTCTTCGTCATGTAAAGCACTTTGAGCTACATTGTTTGTATGAAAATGTGCTATATAAATAAATGTTGTTGTTGTAATGGGAGGTGACACTGGACTTATGTCCCAGTTGGAATGGATGGTGTTCCTGTTCCCAGATGGACTAGGAGAGACAGAAGCCCTGCTGGGTCCAGTGAATGCCACTAGGGACAGCTGCAGGGAATGGCTCACCCTACGTCATGGAGATTCTGCCTGACCTAGAAGTACTTCCTTTACGCAATGTCCTGGCACCAGAAGTACTTCCTGGTCCCGCATAAAATGATCCTCCTCTTCTCACTAGGGAAGAGGAGGTCAACATTTGGTGGAGAAGGTCTGGGAGAAAAAAAAAGGATTTGTGATTGGAGACATCTGTATTGAAGGCATGCAATTCAACTAAAAGGTTATTTGAACCTGTGACTGAGCTTTGTGTAGCTGTGTCAAAGGTTAGGGGCCCTCTAGTGGCCACATGTACTAAACAGAGTAAGCTTGGGAATAAAAGTACTAAGAAGAATGACCTACTCTAACAGGCTAAGCAGCCACCCATTCTCAGTGTCATCTTTTTATTTTTTATGTAAGGAGACATGCTGTCCTGAAATTATCTGGAGCATTTCAAGGACCAACAATAATTGGGATTCCAGTATATCCTTCCTACACATTCACACACTCACACATTTACAAATGTCAATTAACTTTATAGCATGTCTTTGGATTAAAGGATGACAAGACTGTCACTGGGAAAACACCAAAGAATACGAGGAAAAATGTATAGGTCCCCTAGAATGCACCATGGAAAATAATCAAAACTGAGGTGATGTTGGTGTAAGTCATGACTTAATTCTAAAGTGGAAGTACTAATTTTCCCAAAACAAATGCTAAAAAAACACTAGGTTATGTTATTGAAGTGGACACTTAGCCAACATTAGCCGTGTTGACTAAAGGGTGTCCACTTTTATTGTGTTGTTATTGTACACATGCGCTATACAAATGTCATACAATATAAAAAAGGAGTGAAGAAATCTTGCATGCTGATTGTTTCCCATCCTCTCAGTACAAGTGTCATCACTGTTACATGCAGTATAAAGGATTGTTAACAGTCTGTGTAGTACATAACTTGGATGATATGGCACGCAGTGGTTAAGGCTTTGGACTTCAAACCCTGAGGTTGTGGCTTCAAATCCTGCCCCCGACACTGTGTGACCCTGACCAAGTCACTTCACCCGCCTGTGCTCTGCAAAAGAAAGGAAATGTAACCAATTGTATCACAAATGTTGTAAGTCGCCTGGATAAAGGTGTTAGCCAATTAAGTAAATGTAAATGACATACAATGGCTTTGGCACCTGTCACACATGTGTGCATGGGGGGCAGTTTATAGGCTCAAATAGTATTATTCGTCAGCCAGACCAGGGGTTGGTGTACTCATCTGTTCTTTTCTCCTCTTGTCCCTCTGCAGACCAGCCGAAGACCATGCCTCCCAGTGACATCGCCACCGGTCCACCCACTGATGACGTCACGTCCATTACCAATCCACCTGCCACATCAGTTCCTGTTCGCCTTCCTGATTCCACCTCTTCCTCTTACCTGCCATATTTATAGCCCAGACTCATTCTGTTAGTTAGTTTGCCTTGTAAAGACAAGGTTGATTTCTCTTTTGATTTTTTCAGTATACGGGAAGGCCATCCCCAAAACTTTTTCTGTCTGCTGCATATTTTTACCACACAGGGTATCCACATAACTGCTTCTGGTTACAGAGTGAACCTAAAATCTTCATCACAGAGCATTAGGCCATTGGACCAATTTCCACTGAAGTGGGTTGCTTCCCGTAGCACAAGAAAATGGAGCAAAGTGTATTGTGGGGCAGTGCTAATATAATCCTTCAGAAGATCTGCATGTTAACTGTAGATTTAAATAGCTGTAGAGCTTTTAGATATCATGATAACCTTGTCACAAATCATCAGATTTTAATCTATTCCAATGTTCTTCAAACAGTATGTTTAAGAATGCTGGAACCGCAGCTAAAAATTGTCGGGGGGCTACACTCGAAATAAAATGATGCAATAGAAACCAGCCAGTCAGTGATCAAGGGTGGCTCAATAGCTCTACACAACATTTTAAACTAATAACAGAGTTTCATGCACACCAGTCTCTGGCATGTTTGGGTGTTGTAGAAAAATACAGGGAAGGATTTCAATGTGGCACCACCACCAATCCACTTTGTGTTTGTTTTAGAGTGGAGGAGAACTATCTGGAGGACTGCTGACGTCACTTTCTAGCTGCATGACTGAAAACCCATCCCTTCCAATTCCTCCATAACTTAGGGCCTCAGAAAACTTTGCTTCACTGTCATTTGCGACACAAATTCTGAACCAGGAGAGATGCTGTCAACATCAAAGCCTGACGATGTCACTGCTGACATATTTTATTATCTGGACATTAAACGGGCTGTCCCCCGATGTCCCAAACCTTTTTTGTTGTTTTGCTTTTGTTTTTACAGGAGCTATTTCAGTTACGGTATACAAGCACTACTGGTCTATAGTTGGTGCAGGGTGGATGAGGGTGCACTCACTCAAACCAAACACAGAGAACTCCATGGCCAGATAGACAAAATTCTTGCTGGCTTTTTGAACTGTTAAGCATGGTATCACTCTGCTCACTTGGCTAAGGCAGCGGAGACCCTGCCCTGTTCTGACAGCCACAGATTACATGTAACCAGATAACAGCCACAATGGTTAGAACAGCTGGCAGTGAAACTGCAGTTATAGTGTTTCTAGCTCTGAATGCTTAACCCTTAACAAGTCACTTGCCCGCATCAAATGTCAAAAACAAAAAGTAAGCAGCTGTACAATAGCTCTACACTTGTACTGTAACAAAGGAGACATGTGTCACAGGTCCAGCTAATGTTACTTTTTTTTTCTGCTTTGCCAAATTCAACAAGATACCGCACTCCCTCGGAGGTCACCATTCGTGAAGCTGAAAACCCTTACCAAGGTAACAGGATGCAAAACAGAATGATCCATTAACAGGATAACCCTTGAAAATCAGTCTGATTGTTGTTTCTTTTCTGCTACTTTGATTTTACTGGCTGTAACTTTACTATCCTTCACTCAATATTCATGTTCTTCAAATAAAGCTCAGACATTTCCCTTTCAGAATATTATACAGTTATGTTGTGCACATATGTTTCAGGAGAATAGTTTGCAAAATTCAGTAATGGTTTTTCAAAAAAATGTACTTTGAATATTATTCTTATTTCTGTACATATTGGAATAAACTTCCAAACACTATAAACCTGTCAGTAAATGTGTTAGGAACACCTAGAGATAATACCATAGCAAACATATATATTACTGAAGACCAATGGTATTGTATCATTTTGAAGAGCAGACATTACTGTCAGAGTGTATATATATATAAATATACTGTATATATAGTATAAATATACTGTATGTATATATCTCTTATATATATTTCTCTTCTGGTTCGTCCTGCTTCCACTTCAAAACCGGTCCCACCCACACGCAGCCGACACGGCATTTCTCGATTCCTAGTCGTCCTCTTCCAAACCCTTCCCCATGCTGCCTGTGGCTCCTCTTCAAAACCGGTCCCGCCCACACACAGCCGACACGGCATTTCTCAATTCCTATTTGTCCTCTTCCAAACCCTTCCCCACGCTGCCTGCGGTTCCTCTTCAAAACCGGCCCCGCCCACACACAGCCGACACGGCATTTCTCAATTCCTATTCGTCCACTTCCAAACCCTTCCCCACGCTGCCTGCGGCCTCCCATACACCTTGCTATTTTCGTTATACTGCGACGGTTGTTTCCTAAGCCTTTGTTATAAAATGAACGACAGTATCTTCTCTGTCAACGGGTTTTTGTACAACGTCATCTCTATTCCGGGATCCGACAACTGCCTGTTCCTATCAGTGGGTTATTTCTTGACACAAACGGTTGATGAAGGCAATGCACTCTCACTACCAGTAAAGTAGCTTTACCACCTTTGTGGGAGCCACCTGTGTCTTTAAAACAGCTTCTTACACAGCAAATATCAGAAGCTAAAAATTATTGTGAACACATTCGAGAATACAACACTTCTCTACCGTTTGCTTCCATGGGTGCACAGATAACTCAACCTCCTGGCCACGGACCATACTGTTTTAAAATACACGGGCAAATTTATCACCAAATCTCTCCACTATACGCTAACACTTCTACCTCTCCAGGATATGGACAGTTGTATGTTTTTGACACAGCGCAAGCTACCGAAGTACGCTTACAAAATAAAGCAAACTCTGCATGCAGTGAAAATTTACTTCTCCAGCTAGATTCCATGCTCAGAACCATCAATCCCTTCGCTAAATCATACAAACACATGCATGAAATCACTCAGTCCAATCCGACAGCATCTGTACGAATGGTTTTCAAGGAATGGTTTTCAGGATTTACGACGATACAATGCCCTGATATGTCACAACGATGTTGCAGTGATTTTCGTTGGAGAAGTTGGCAAACCACCTGCCAAAAGGGACATTTGCATCTATCCCATAGGCAACTCCTGTAAACAGATTTCCACGCTCAATATGAATTGCAATCCTATGGTTTACCTACTTTTATTCCCTTACGGAGACATTGCCTGGCACAAAGATTTACAACATGGGAATTAATTTCTCAGTTTAGATGTGGGGGTGTCAATATGGATGTTGAAATCACCAAGAAGGATAATTCTATGAGAGTAAGAGCTTAGGTGGGTCAAAAGTTCAATCAGATCGGATAAGAAGGATGCATTGTATTTTGGGGGACGATAAAGAACAATGAGTGAGACAGGACCTGATTTTGTTATTAGTTTAAGAGCCAGGCACTCAAAAGACAATGGACAGTCAATTGGGATTCGTTTAATGTTTAAGTCTGCTCTGACAATTACTGCAAGCCCACCGCCTTGTCTTGAGCTGCGAGGCTCTGTGTGGAAAGTGAAACCAATTGGAGTCGCCTCTGTGAGAGACGCAAATTCGTTTGGTTTTTGCCAAGTCTCCGTTAAACACAGAATATCAAGTTTGGTGTCAGTGAAGAGTTCTGACAGCACCAGTGCTTTGCCATTAAGAGACCTCGAGTTAAACAGTGCAATATTAATTAATGAGGCTTCTTTTTGCACAGAGCCGTGATCAGGGTTTATTTCCACATAATGTAAATTTGGCACACTGACACTTCTATTTCCAGGGTCATGAGAAGGACGGTGTATTCCTGAGCAAATGCTGCCAGTGGCCTTTTCATTCGCAGCCCGGCGGTGGCATCGACCTGACCCGCGATGTATATATTTCGGGCACTGCAAAATACCGGCGTCCTTTAGGATGTTCCAGTCAGACCATTTGCTCTGGACAAACTGTTTAATAAGAAGGAGTTTTTCATGAGAGTATTTTAGCATGATAGTGAGTGATACTTATCTGATAGCAGTGGAGAAGCAGCACAGCACAGCGGAACTGGTAGGACAGGCGGGTGTGGTAGCGTAGGTGAGCAGCGATAGCAAGCAGCAGAAAGCATAGCAGGAGGAGGTAGCAGGATTTGGAGGTTCCAATACACAGCCACAAACAGTAATGCTTGGTAATTTCAGGCGTGATCGCCCCAGAGCCAAAAGCCAGATTAGTATGAACATCGGATCAGTTCCCAGTCATAGACTACTGTAAGAAAAAACGGGAGCAGATCAGCATAGCGAATTTAATATAATCACGGAGACAGATCATCCCGAGGTCCTAGATTGCCAGGTACAAAGAAATGTTCGTAGGTTCTCGTCCCGTGATCCACAGACTCAGCTGTTCCCAGTCAAAGTAGAGCCTATAAAATCTGTAAATATTAAGCCAAATTCATACAATTAGAGTCAGCTGTATCCACGAACTATACGTACAATATAAGAAATAAAACAAGCGTAAGAAAGTGTAGAATTAAGGCGAATTTTGCGAAAAGTGTTGTTAACAGGGAGGAGCGGCAACAACATGCATGCACCAGCATCCCCTCACCTGCAGGACTAATGTACGTAAGTAGGATTCAGTTAGCGTTGGGAACCCGCGTACCAAATTTCTTGAAGATGGGACCATAAGTAACAAAGACCGTTGGAAAGTTCAATATGGCGTCCGACAGTGGCGTCATACCACCGAAATAAGTACGTACATCAGTTTTGGTTAGCGCAGGGAAGCCGCCTACCAAATTTCGTGAAGATGGGGCCATAAATAAGAAAGTTTAACATGGCAGACGTTGTCGACCGTTATGACCGTTACGCGTAGAATTTTGAAATGAAATCTGCTTAACTTTTGTAAGTAAGCTGTAAGGAATGAGCCTGCCAAATTTCAGCCTTCTACCTACATGGGAAGTTGGAGAATTAGTGAT